>NW_024539642.1:0-123207 GCF_016647785.1 Suillus fuscotomentosus | reverse complement strand
AATCATATGCCCAAGTATGTTTTCCATAAACACCGCCGATGATAATCTCATGCGAGGTTCTGCTATTGGCTGCTTATGTAATTCAAAATTGTAGAAAAACCTGAACAGAATTTTTGTGACCGACCTCGAGGGTCTTGCCACGATTGAGCATCATGATCTGGGTTTGTGCTTCAGGCGACCTACTTGATCATATCAGGTCCAACTTGCAGCAGCTGGCGGAGACACTATTCACGCAGGCCCCGACTGTCGCCTGCGAAATTCGGATTGCCGATCGATCACCGATCATCAAAGGCAACTCCGAGTCCTCGTCCCATGATTCACGCAACGAGCAGCTTAGCATTGCAGGACTGTCCGTGTCCGGTTCCAGCTACAGAATGACATTCAAACAGGCTTAATATTGACAGAGTGCGAGTATCGCATCATGACCACGACCTATCTAATTTTGTATTTGCTCCTCAACGGTCATCCTTCCTAGCGGGCAGTACTAGGGGTGATAATATTTTTTTATCAGAGCACAGTGGCTCGGTGCTCTGCCTCCGAGTAAGGCTTTCCGAATCATCGAGCGGGCACGGCGGGACCAGTAGAGAAAGATCTAATATAAAGCATGTTCCCAAAGTCCAGACCACGGTCCCGCCAGTCTTCTTTGTCCTTGCACTCGTCCCATTGGATTGAAGACGCTGCATTGCTTGACGGAACGGCATTTGATTGAATTCCAATCACCCCCGCAATTCGGCGCGCCAACAAAACTGATTCGTTTCAAAGGCCACAAGTTCATGTCCTCCTGCAGTGCACACGATACAAGTTTCTGTTGCAGCCTAACATATTTCTATCGTAATCTAGTCCGTTCGTACGTTCTGTTGACTATGTGAGTGTTCCCAATTGCTAGCATTGGGATCTTTCCTAATGATGATGATTAAAGTTGAACACCTCTACTCTATCACCAACGCTTCTCGTCTGGCATGTTGCCGACTAATCTTGTTATTCAATCGATGCAGGGACAACCCTGCTCCAGACCGTCCCGGCGAGTTTCACGTTCGCATTCCTATGATCAACCTCCAAACAGCGTCAACATTGTGTCACGGCGCCAAGGCTCTTCATCCTTCCCCATCCACGACCGCTTACCCTCAGATGCATCACATACATCGTGGTCGTCTGACCACCCTGTCTCCTCGGTACCGACTCTCTCTCCCACATCGACTTACAGGTTCGCGTATTCTAGATGGGGTTGTATTCAATACTAAAAATCACTTTGTATATCCGCAGCACGTTGTCTTGGTCTGGAAGTTCTCGCACCCAAGAACGACTATCACCCATAACCCCCGAACTCTTTTACTCGCCGTCGACCACTATCGCATCTCCTGAGGTGACACCTATTACCGCATTCCTTTCCGAATTCTATGAACCAGATTCAAAATCGGGCAGCGGTACTCGCACGCTGGTCCATTTATCTCGAGGCGATCCTCGACGACTGGATCTCTTCGGAGAGA
The DNA here is from genome assembly GCF_016647785.1 of Suillus fuscotomentosus. Classification (NCBI taxonomy): domain Eukaryota; kingdom Fungi; phylum Basidiomycota; class Agaricomycetes; order Boletales; family Suillaceae; genus Suillus; species Suillus fuscotomentosus. The sequence continues at coordinate 121,720 of NW_024539642.1, read as the reverse complement.
GAGACAGGAATGGTATGAAAAATGCAATACTCACGGAATCTCCAGTCAGTTACCTGGCTGATGGGGCTAATCCGCCTCTTCCCGACGATATACACCTGATAGAGACACCAACACCAATACCATTGAGCGCGGCAAGCTGTGCGCATGGTCAGGGTTCAGGACATGAAGTTGACGTTCGCAAGTCTCGTCGCTTTTGCCGGGACTTTGGAGAGCCTGTCCCATCAAAGGACCCCATCTATGACGAATTTCCCACACATCTTGCAAAGGACTTGCCGACAACACCTTTGTCTTCCTCTCCCCCATCTCCGCTGAGTCATGACCTCCTACCCCCACCTTCACGTTCAGAGGTCTGTAACCTTTTCTCTGAGGACGAAACTACTGCCGTTAGGGAATTTTTGAGGATATGGGGTTCAAACAAGAGGGTGAAGAAATCTTCATCGAAGCTGCAGGTGATTGAAGATGAAGCCCCAGGTACTCAGGGTGATGATGATTATTCATGGGAGGCCGCAGAAGTTGAGGACGATGTTGGAGATTCCGCGTCTTGCAGCATGCTTCTTCACGAAGTTAGCGAGATGGTGGGCATCTCGCTTGAAACATCGATGGTGGAAGGCCAGTCCTCGATCGCATCCACACCTCCAGGGCTTGATACACTGGGTCGATTGATCCAGGATAGTCATGAGAGTTCACAAATCCTAGGCCTACGTTCGTCTTATCAGTCTGCCCCCCCAGACGGTGCCAACGTGTGCGACAGGACTTCGACGAGTTCCTGTCACCGTATGGATCCCCTTGACGTCGCACCTCGACATTCAGTAACCTCCAGTTTAGTCCTGGGCAGCAATCCTTCCATTCGTGAATATGCAGTAGCTGCCAAGCCGGTGGATGTACCTGTCATCGTAGCGCTTACCTCAAATGAAGCCTATTCGGCGAATTCCTGCGACGGCTTGGTTCCGGACCGACAACTAAGCCTTCGCAGGTCCAGGTCTACCGATGGCAACCTAAGGCGCCGCGGACAGATCTTCAACGTGGAGAAACAAGTCATGGGTGCTGTGCCTAGTGGCGTGGTTGATTCATGCACGTCCTATATACCTACGAGAGATGCGCCGCCGCTTCCACCTCTACCACCTCCCTCCGGATCTGTGAGACCTGTTTCGGCACTCGACAGGCTTGAGTCTAGCTTGTCAAGGCTCAAGGCGCACAATTCGCAGTCGCGGAAGTCCAGTAAAGCTAATGTGCCTTCAGAAAACCGAAGACCATCTCCATTCACTACCTCACGAGAGCGCAAGCATCACTCCAGCGTCGCCGCTCGTCTTCCGGACTCTCGTTCTGGACACGGACGTCACTTCTCGAGCCCCATGGCCGATGTGACAGCTCATCGGAACCATCGTAAGCCGCCTCGGGTTGAAACTGATCCCATCAATGCGCGCCTGAAGGAGCGCGATGCAAAGCTATATCCGTACTCGGAGAACCCAGAGTCGGCTATAAGATCATTCATGGAAATGGATGTGGTACCACCCCCGCCTCCCCCTCCTCGGACATCGAGATTGGGGAGAGTTGCTGCCAGATTGAGCCGGGGTATAACGAATTGGGGAAGGAATATCGGATCTAAGGGCAAGGAATCTTCATAGGGCTCGGTGTATACTGATTTGTAGCCATTGTGCGTGTGCGTTCTTTCGATTTGTCCTACGACTTTTACATTGTATGGCAAGATCTGGTAGCTATGTATCTAATGTGTATTTAGCTTTGTAACGTCCCCGATATCCTAATACTTTGACACGGATTACAAATCTGATTATAATTACCTGCCGAAATTCCCAATAATGTTTTCGTGTCTGTTCCCGAAGTCCTTCGTTGTTCTCCTCACCAACGCCGCCCTACCCCGATTCTCCTCCTACTAGTGGTTCATGCGTACCCCGCACTAGCACCATACCATCAGGTTTCTCGGATGGTCGGTATTGGCGCTCCGTATGTCACCGTTGTCAGCGACAATCCTGCGTCATTTACCCGCGTTAGAGGCGGCTTGCCAACATTCTTCAGCCTTTGTCCCGAAGAAGCGTACCCGTCCTGATTTTATCAAATTCCTTCTAATGCACTTCTGTTGTTTACGCGTACGCGCCGAGTCAGGTGCTGTACCTCACGAGGCTTTGTTTGCTCATTATTTCCCTTTTATCAAATGACCGTCACCCTCCCATATGTGCGTCATCTCGGGTTACATTGAAATGACGTATGGAGAGGTTCGATCGTATAATGACCTCCTTGCTGACCCAGATCCTACACTGAACCATGAGCCAGTCCGACCGGCTCTCGAGTGTACATACGTGATTGAGGTTTGTGAGGTGCTGCCACTGTCCGGGCTTCCAAGGCCCCCACTTAATAGGACTGATACTCATTGTGACTGAGCCAAGTTCTTCCCCGTCTTCAGGTAAATATCTTAATTCGTTCCCTTCATTATCCACTAACAGGGTACTAGAAGCTAAGGGGGCATTCGATACCTCCCCAGCAGGGCCAACAGCCACAAGACCTATCAGAACCAGACTCATCAGTTGGACCGCTGGAAGGAGGTTCGGCGCGAACGCTTTCACTTTGCTCTACACTGGTGACAAAAGTGTCATTATGGGTCCAGGCACTCATGATTCCAAGTTCAAGAACACCAGCGTCTACACTCTCCACACTCGCGGGAAGTGAGGCAGGAGGAGACAAGTTGTCTGGTGCGCTGGCAAACATTTTGAACGGAATATCTGGAATGTGCAGGAAACTAATAGAATAAAGGACGAGATGACACAATGATACCTTGACAGTAGTCAAGGCGCTACACTGTTGTATGTACATAAATGCAGTTGGTCCCGCTCTCTAACCTACTGCAACAATGAACTCTGTTAAATACCACTACCCCGTGATCGGCCGCAAAGGCACTGGAGGCATATTTGATCGCCTACCCATCCAGACGCTGGAGAAAGACCATCCCTACTGATTCGCATTGTTTCTTGCTTTCAATGCGATCCAGCAGCGGTCCGATGCTCCCCACGTCGTCAAAGAGCCTGCAGCTACCTTCATGGAAATTGCATCAATTCACGGCAAGTCCTATGTTGAATGGGCTGGTGACCGCAACGAGGATATCTCAGCTGACTATAGCTCCACTGACAAGAAAGATACCAGCCCTGTTCCTTCCAGATTCAGAGGTATGGCCGTCGTTTCCACCGTGGTTCCCCACAGCCTGACAGTATTGTGTGACAGGTTATTGTAAGTAAGTCAATACACGTCCTCTTGCTCTGTCGACCTAAAACCTTTCTTCAGCCATGGCGCCGTTGTTTTTCCCCACCTGGCATCGCTCATATGTTATGCTTATCGAGATATGTTCAACAAATACGGTTGTGCTTAACGCGCTGTTCAATTCCGTTCTATTGGGTTACAGCAATCGATCGGAAACATCGCTGAACAATTGGCCCACGACAATGAAGCGATAACCCGGATAAAAATGGAGTATGGATCAAAGCTGCTAAAGAATTGTGTTTTCCGTGTGTGGCAAATCATTCCTGACACTGATACAGACACTACATGCAGATACTGGGACTGGGCCGGTAAGGATGTACCAGAGAATGGCCTTCCTCCTGTTTTGTACGAAGAAAAAGTCGAAATCATGGCTACTGGAGGTAAAGAACAAATTGTCGATAATCCGCTCTCATTTTCCTCGTGTGTTGGCGGAACCCCAGCCGACTTCAGCGACGAGAAGGATGACCTGGTAATGTTACCTTAGCCTTTCCGGGTCACCAAACTTGCTCAAATGTTGTCTTTAGACAGGACAAGTAGCGTATTTCTCCAAGTGGCGAAGGACATACCGCTACGCTTATAGTACCCCAGACCCTGAAGGCAGCCGCATATACTTGTTGCAAAAGTCAGTATCGATGGAAACATGTTGCGCGAGGCCAGTGCTGATTTTGCATTTGTAAGGATGTTCAAAGCCTGAGCAAAAAATCTGAGACTCAGAGTCGCTCATCTCTTTACGTTCAACGATGATAGCGTACGTCTTACAATATTTAAGCATGAGATACCGCCGGCTCGGGCGCAATTGTGTCCACCACGTCATGCTGTGTCGCTGCACGTTGATAGTTTGGTCTCCTTTGTCTTTCCTATTTGCTCTTCCTTCATTCACTACTATGGCGACGTCCGCTTCATTTCATGGAGTTGTTGCAAAATGCAAGTCAGTATCAGATAACTTTTGGCGATACGACGGATTCATTGCTACTCCAGAAATTGGAGACATTCATGTCAATGTGTTCACATTACGAATGACGAGAATCCGCAGAGTCCTATTTTAGTTCGAACAGCTTAAAAGAAGCAGAGCACGCTGAATTGAACGGACCAGAGAACACGCCTGGTTATCTCGCGACGTTGACTCACCCTGGAGTACCTCCTCCGAATCGCCGACTCGTGATGCGCCTGTTGATGCGGCATATGTGACGCGGCACTGTGAGAAATCCTAGGGTAGAGATATTGCAGACATGCTACAGTTATTCCTACAGCACGTATCTCGCAGGCCCGAGGCTAAACAACCCGATCTCCTGCAGAAGTGTCTCAAGGAGGTTGCGCGCGTTCTCAACAAGATGCCAGCTGCAGATAGGTTTCATCCTTCTCGCATCAAGGAAGCCCTCGACAGCTTGTGAGTGCTCTTTTGCTGATTGAGGTGCCATCATGCTCATAGAGATTGCCAGCGCGTCGGAGCGAGTTGAAACTACATCCTACGGGTCTTTTGTTCAAGCTTCAAACATCGCATTTACATCCCTTGCAGGACTCCAAGTCAAGGGAATGCTTGATACGCCCTCAAACCTTGACATCATTTTTCAAGTGAACGATCATCCTATCCACCAAGATCACCAGGACCGCACATCGAAATGGAAGCCCGACGTTGTCATTCTTCCTTACGCATGCGCATTCGCTGGCTTGCCCGAGGAGAATCGCGATATGGGCGCCGATGATTACAAGCTCATCAGTGCAGCCACAAAGCCGAAAAAGAAACTCTTTTGGAAAGATGTGCTAGCTTGTATCGAGTTTAAGAGACCAACGAAAAAGCTTTCACAGTGTCCCCTTTCTTATGAAGTGGCGCCGTATAAGCCTACCCATCCAGAATATCGGCGCGTGGAACCTCCTGAGACCGGCACGCCTGCGATTGCAGCGGTAGACTCTGCCCAGACCCCAGCAATCCTGCCAGTACCTGATGCTGAACGACGTAAGTGGTGCATTTACGACCCGGGTGTTAAACTAAACCAGCTCAGCTGTACGACGTTCGTCTCGTCTTGCTGTAAGCTCTCAAAATCCATCCAACGACTCCAGCAAGCGCAAGGCCGCCGAACCTTTGGAATCCGCCAGCAAGCGCGCCAAGACTGACGACGACACGGAACCCGACCCCGGAACCCAAGCTAGATGTGACTGTCCAAACAGGGCTATACGCTGCCGAAATGTTTGCTGCCAATGTTGCTGTCAAACATCTTGTCAATCTCGTCGTTGTCGGTGTGTTATTTGGTCTTTTCATATCGGTCATGCTCTTATCATCGTCTTTATAAGGTAGGCGTCTTGCGGATTCTACGAACATCACGTGATAAAGCGTGATTTTGAGTGACAAAACACAGAAAAAAGGTTAACAAATCAACGAGGAAACGAGGACACAATCTGTAATGTCAATGGATAGAAAAAGCCTTTGCGAAGATTATGATATTTGCAGAATTTGCAAAAGTGCAGTTGTTAATTAGTTAACTTGATTTCTATGGATTTCCATTTTCCTGATGTCCTAGCGGAGGTCAAAGCTCGTCGACTCCGAAATGCAAGGCTGCCGTGAAGCCGACAGGCTCGTCTGAGGGCCCCAAGTTGGCATGGTTGACAAACCACAGTGGCGAAAATGTCGTGCTGCAGGCCTGAATGCATGGTGGGCATCAAAGCGACAAAGAACAAGCTCGGACTGCAAAAAATGATGAAAATGTGAGTAGTAACCAAACTTCGGAAGCTGCAACAGCTCACATCAAACTCGGCACATAGGGTCATGTTGCAGATGATGTCTGCAGTGCATCGAGCAAAGCATCCAATGGTGCAGCTTTGAGTATTGTTAGCAAGCCTTTCTCGCGAGTCCAAAGTACCGTGGCCATCGCGTTCTTCCAGAGTCCATCATGCGAGAGTTTGATCAAGTCTCCATTTAAGTTTTTTAGCATATTTTCATTGGTATATATCTCACATAAAGTGTTCTAATGTCTGCATTTGTATATGCACACTCTACAGTACTACCTACTTACTTATCCTCCTCGCCATTCGCTCGACATCTACCTTACTTTACTTATCCTCTTCGGCATCCGCTCGGCATAGTTAGCATTGACGCGTCACACTCATGTCACATCATGTGATGTTTGTAGAATCCGCATGACGCCTACCTTAGATGAGACATCAGGCATTTGACCAGAGTATGACAAGAATTTAGCTAGCTTTATTTAATGCATAATATCAAAAATATTTATCATAATTGTAAATCACATGATAAAGAAATAAATAGGCAGACTACAGTGGTGGGATCTCCCACTGCTATAATATTGACTGACCTATAGTACCAAGTTATGATCTACTAGCATATTGTTGTGTTATTGTCAAATCAATCTATGCCTACATAGGCAGCTTCCAATTGCAGAATATTTAATTACTGACAGTGTGCTGGAAAATTATACTAGATTATCATGCTGTAGCAAGATGCTGATTATTGCCCCAATATGTCTGGCTTTACATAGGCAGCTTCCCGTGGCAAGATCTGTAATTACTGACAGCATGCCAAGATACGACATTTAGTTGTAATACCACAACAAGTTGTTGATCTTCTACCAGAGACAGCTACTGTTATATGGGCAGCCTTTGTTGGTAGGATCCACAATTGCCGACTGTGTGCTTGGGCATGACACTTAATTATCATGCTGTAGCAAGATGCTGATTATTGCCCCAATATGTCTGGCTTTACATAGGCAGCTTCCCGTGGCAAGATCTGTAATTACTGACAGCATGCCAAGATACGACATTTAGTTGTAATACCACAACAAGTTGTTGATCTTCTACCAGAGACAGCTACTGTTATATGGGCAGCCTTTGTTGGTAGGATCCACAATTGCCGACTGTGTGCTTGGGCATGACACTTAATTATCATGCTGTAGCAAGATGCTGATTATCGCCCAAATATGTCTGGCTTTACATAGGCAGCTTCCCGTGGCAAGATCTGTAATTACTGACAGCATGCCAAGATACGACATTTAGTTGTAATACCACAACAAGTTGTTGATCTTCTACCAGAGACAGCTACTGTTATATGGGCAGCCTTTGTTGGTAGGATCCACAATTGCCGACTGTGTGCTTGAGCATGACACTTAATTATCATGCTGTAGCAAGATGCTGATTATCGCCCAAATATGTCTGGCTTTACATAGGCAGCTTCCCGTGGCAAGATCTGTAATTACTGACAGCATGCCAAGATACGACATTTAGTTGTAATACCACAACAAGTTGTTGATCTTCTACCAGAGACAGCTACTGTTATATGGGCAGCCTTTGTTGGTAGGATCCACAATTGCCGACTGTGTGCTTGGGCATGACACTTAATTATCATGCTGTAGCAAGATGCTGATTATCGCCCCAATATGTCTGGCTTTACATAGGCAGCTTCCCGTGGCAAGATCTGTAATTACTGACAGTGTGCCAAGATATGGCATCCAGTTATCATGCCACAACAAGTTGTTGATCTTCTACCAAAGATGGCTACTGTTATATGAGCAGCCTCTGGTAGCAGGATTTACAATTGCTGACTATGTGCTTGGGCATGACACTAGATTATCAAGGTGTAGCAAGGTGCTGATCATTCCCCCCATACGTCTAGCTTTACATGGGCAGCTTCTAATGGCAACATCCATAATTGCTGACACTGTGCCAGGGTTTGACATCCAGTTGTCATGCCACAACAAGTTGTTGATCCTCTATTAGAGACAGCTACCATTATATGGATAGCTTCTGGTGGCAGGATCTGTAATAGCTCAAAATGTGCTGGGATATGTTATTCGATTACCACACCATAGCAAGCTGTAGACCTTCCACCAAACACACCTTATGTTGCATGCGTGGCTTCTAACAACAAAATCCATCATTACTAACAATAAGTTAAGCTCTGACATTCAGTTATCTCGCTGCAGCAGGTTGGTGATATTTTTCTCAAGCATAGTACATACTTACATTGGGATTCTTATGTGATACAATGACAGAAGGATCAGCCAATTCATTCATAAGTGGCATTAGGATATCAAGTGTTAATACAGACACTGCGGTAACAACAACAATGAATTAAGTACTACCCATAGCGGCTCGTTCTCGAAGGACAGCACGTTTCTCCCGAATTTTAGATAGTGCGCTGTTTTTGCTTATACATCGCTGCGAAGAGGTAGAATTGGGGAAGATACGGCTGTAAAAGACATTGACTTGAGAGTTAGAGAGTGAAATTGATCACGAACCGTGTCCACCACGTCATCAAGTCAACTACTTCCTGACTTTCATCAGGATCTTCCAACAGATCCAGAATGCTGTGATAAAAGTTCTCGGAGTCTGTGACCGTGTCGGTACGCGAAAATACAGACGATGAGCTCAATGAAAACCGAATCTAAAGATTAATCAGTAGGCAGGCATAAATTGTCAAGTTTTCGACGCACCTGCGTGGCAATATAAGCCAAGGACCCTTTAGTTACAGACTTCATGCCGTGGAGATATGCATTTCCGGAGCGCGTTGCTTTTGGCTCCTTGTCCACGGAGCTCGGAGACGTAAATACGTGCTTGAAACCCTGCCGAAACAAAACCTTATAATGAGCGGTAAATTTATGGGCGAAAAACTTACAAAGATGAGTATCTCGTTCCTAAGTAAACCAGTCCAAGGATCTTCAGGGTCATAGACATACCCAGCATAAAGAAACATCGGCCACTGATCACCACGAACTGCAGTTTCACCGCTTTTGAGGCTCTGCTTGGTTCTGGCAAGTGATTTGATGGGTAGGTGATTGAATGGTAAAAATACTTACACTGGATTCGACCAGTCAAGGCCTGCCGGGCAGAGCAATGCGCCAGTCACTTCATGATTGAAGCCCCGGTCAGATTTGATATTTCGGGCAAGAGGCGGAATAAGTGGCTGTCCTCTAGGAACAAGCCATTCGAGGACGGCAGATTTAAGAGTCTTGGTGTCATCGCCTCGCGCACCAGACGCTCCTTTACCCATCTGCCAGAAGATGATTGTGATGATGACACTACAGTATCAAAAACTTACCAGTTCTCCCACGTGAATGATGTCCTCTTCTTCGTCATTCGTCAGGCGATCTAGAAGACCAGGGTAGGAATCTATTAATTCCACGAATACCCTGTGTTCCCGGCGAACACTAAAAATTGAAAGGGTTATGAGGGGGTACTGGCATTGAAACGTCAAAATTACACTTACTCCGCTGGATAATCCTCGATTGAAGAGTCTCGTAGTTCTTCGAGTCAGAGTATACCTGCGGTCAGAAGGGCAGGATAGTTGCACATTGCAAACACAGTGCGGCCAAAATGTCGACCATGCAGAACAAGGGGATTCGATGAAGTCCTTTTTGAAGGAGAGTCAGAACGGTAGGATTATAATAAGTCAAACACAACCTACGCCTTTTTACGCGGGCCCGAGCGGAGTGCCGAACCACTACGTTTGCGCGAAGGTTCAACAGACGGACGATTTTCATCATCACTCATGCTCAAGTTTAGGAAGAGGGAGGCTGAAATATCAATGGCTACATGAGACGGTTTATATGCCATCGGATAGGAAGTAGCGGAAAATTTAGCTTCCGTCCGCTGCAGATATCGTAACGGCATTGAAAGCGCGGTTCAATCATTATTCATTTCGGAACTGAAAAAAAAATCGCTATCCTGGCACCGACAGCGGACGGGTGCATTGCCTCAGATGACAGCATCGTACGTTTATACATAAGTCAAGTCGGCACTGTTGACACAATTATCAGCATCATGCCGAGTAGCCTGCCGACGCTGGACTCACACTCTCGAAAAAGTTTGCGACAATGCTTCCACGTCGAAAAAAATGTCACGTTCAGGTGACTTCTTTAATATGACATGCGCTACAAGATTTTTGAGCAGATGAACCTTACAGGATTCAACTGTCCTCATCAGGTGAGCTGAGAGGCATCAACGACACAAAAGACATACAAGTCGGCATCGATTGCAAGTGAGTAAGTTGATACAGATCTACTAAAGAGACTTAGCGTACAGGCAAATTCGTCAAAACAGAAATCTGATCGATATGGGGACACAGACTACAGGTGAGATTTAATATTTTGATGCGGGAAATTTGTACTAAAAAATCACCTAGTCTCCAACGAACAATGCATAAGTGAAGAATCCGAGCTACAACTCGTCAAGGAACACTTGAGGAACGCGGAAAACAATATTGCTTACCTTTCAGATAGGGTGATGACCTACAGAGATAGATGGCTAGAAGAATACTACCGCGCCGATAACCTCGAACACCACATGCCCTCTAACATCCACGTGGCTTACCCCCCTCAAATTCCGTACGGTGCTCCCTCTCCTACGTTCTTTTCCAGAAGCTTGGACGGTGATGACGAGTATTAGAGCTGGAAGAGAATAATGGCTTTGAGTTGAGCAGATATCACATCCGAGTCTGAACCATTAAGTAAGAATTTAGGATAAGAGAACGCACCTATTTTCTAACAAACGAGAATGTAAGGCTTGTCCGTATATCACGTAGTTAATTGGTTTCAAGTTAGACGTCCAAACATCAAGGTTGAAGATATTCTCAAAATTCAATCCCGTGAGTAGTATGCAGCATTGATCGTCACCTGATGGGAAGGTCAGGTAAAGGCTTAACCAAGGCGTATACTAATGATTTACCTGGTCACCGTTGGGCCCCAAGCATCGGAAGAATCATCCTAGAACTCCGGAAAATACTAAGGTTGTCCAGGTCAACAACTGAATGCTGACTCGCACTTGGTGTCAGAAGTAAGACCTACCAGTATAAATCACATACACCCATGATGGCTATAATGGTTCGTGATGACCGGGCTCCAGACCATCTGGGTTGGAACAGTAAAACCCTTGTGGATAGGAGCCTATACTTGAGGACAATAATCGTGTCACTGACAAGAGGCCAAGTGTCTCATGAATGAGACTTGCCCGTAGATATTCGCGGCACCCTACTACACGTCATAGAACTCAATATGACAGTCATCTGTAAATGATTCGACTTACCAATAATTGCGCCATTCTTCTCCCGGGTCGTTAGCGTTCAAGCGACGACAATACTAGAGTGCAGCTCGCGAAAGTATTCTGCTTGCGTGGCTGGTTCCTAGAAGTATTCATAGTCTTTACATCGCAATTGATGCTCAATTCAATCTAATGGGCATACTAAACGTGAGGATCACTTACTGATCGGAGGCCGCAACCTATCACATGTAAAGCTGCTATGATACAATGTAGTGCCCGCTGTGCTATGCCGCGGGGTTACGGGAGAATGTTGCAGCCCGGATGAACTGAATTCCGGAGGTGCAGGAAGTTTGTCATATCCCTCTGCCGGATCGGTCTGTGAGGGTTCGTTGGCGTCAGACTTTACATGACCAAGTTTATCACCTAACCTTGCAGGAGTGACAAGAATTGCTTCCGAGTTCGCGCAACACGGCCGTTCCGACGCTTCCACATAAGGAACGACTCCTGAGTTGAGGAAAATCATTATTATGTTCTGAAGTCCTCCGCTTTAGTAAAGACTTACGAAGTCTTTAGGCTCATAACCAGTCACTAAAGAACAGTCATCTCGATGTAGTACTAACTTCAACTAAATGATAACTAACTAACTAACTAACTATATGTCCAACGCTTCAGATAAGAAAGCTTCTCTATGCTCGAGACTCAAGAATCGATATTCCAATTATATATATGCGATAATCGAACATCGAACACAGAAAATAAAAAATGACATAGAATAATAGTAATAATCAGGCATGTGGTAACGGTAACATATCAGCAATGTGAGATGGAGGTTGGAAAGAAATTCTCTGAAAGAAATAACGCAGATGATATAGTGAATGACAATTCAGACTCAGCCGGAACTCAGCTCACTTAGTAATCGGGCATTTCCAGGCTGGGTCTGAATACGTAGTCATTCAGTATATCAACTGTGCGGCGCTTGCCGTGGAAGTCTCTTTTCGACTTCGATCATACATGTGCTGTGATTATTATTAAATCGTATGGTTGTATTTCATTAGAGTAGTACTAGTACGTGTTAGTTCAATTTGAGGCTGTTGCGGCTGCATCTATAACTAGTATTACTATGTAGCATTGTGTGGGCAGTGCGAGGCTGCAGGACTTGGCAAAATTTAATGTACTCATTGTCCAAAATTGTGGTGGGGCGGGCGGGATGTGACAGTTTGTTTACCCGCGCCATCGGTCCACAATGACCACAAAAGCTCATTGTGTGCGCCGTGCATGGTGCACGGTCCATAACACTTCACACCGTCAGAAAGTATGTCCACAATTAGTCATTCACTATAAATTCTGATCACGCACATTCGTAGGTCTTCTTTCTACTCTCTCTATCTACATCGATACCTAGTATACTAGTCGCTAGAAAAACATAGAATAGACCTTTGAATAGACTAAGCTCAAGTTATCGTCACAGTATGTTATGTTTTGGCTTCCTTACAGGGCATTAATGATTTAGAGTACAGGCAGGATCATAGTAATCCGATTGATGTCTACTACTGCTGGTACTAAACGTGCCGCACCAAGTGATGATGCACTTGAACCCGCTTTGAAGTGCACGCGAAACAGAACTTATGAAGGTAAGTCATGACTCGTAATATAACCCGGGCCATCGTTATTGTCATAGCTAAGTATGAACATCATTATACAGGCACTTCTAATGTAGCGCCATCGCCGCTGGCGAATCGAGGCGCATGGCGCATTCTAGCTCAATTCCTCAAAACCGAAATGAGTTATAGTGAGATGGAAGAGAAACTCTCATTGTACCTCGGCGATCAATACTCTGCGGACGATTGGAAGGATGCCAAAACAACGCTTTTCTCTGGCGAAGACAATGTCGGAACATGTTTGAGAAATCTCGAACTCTTAAGGCAGAGGTACATGCCCCGTCGACCCCGCCCTGTAAGTGGTTTTTTTCACATCTACTGAATGCATACTAAAGAATTGTAGCGGAAGAATATGTATCTCGACATTGAAGCAAACGAGGGAGACAGTGAAGAGGAGGAAGAGGAAGATGGCGACTACGACACGCAGGATCAGGTTGACTCTTCTGCTCGATCGCCGAAGGTTACGTCCATTCCAGGACCATCAGCCAAGGATACGTTATCCAAAAAGATTGATGAGATCTACAACAACGCGACAAAGGTCTCCAGCTCCTCAAGAAGCCGCATCTCTTACAGAGCCGCCTGGTCCCCCGCGACGCTCGAGAGTCGAATGTATCTGCTGCATGTCCATAGTATGTCTATTGGTTCATCGTGTACTATGTTCCTCATCACTTCCTAGGAACTGCTACGGTTTATATTGCTGAATATCTTCATGGTAAAGGATTCCCCGTGACCGTGTCGCCTTGGTTGCCGGGGCAGCTCTACGTGGTCTCAGATAGCCCCAAAACCATTGCATCCTCCCTTCCGGCTTCGCATAAGCTCTCAGTAAAAGACTATCATCGCATCTCGGATGAAGAACGCGTCGCGGTGGAACACTCAACCATCAAATTTCCTAACCCTTCGTGGGTAAGAGTCAAATCTGGCATGTACAAGGGCGTCATAGGCTATGTCTTCGACCCAGACCAGTCGGACCTTTTTGTCGATGTCTTAGTCATCACTCGAAAGTTTCCCTATCCAATGCCTGCGGGATCTGAAGCTCTGATCGACCATTCTCGCCTTCCAAAGGACAAGGAAGTTACCGATATCATTCGCAATGGCGAAATCATAGGATGCGCATACAAAGGACAGCGATACTACAGGGGACTGCTCCTTAAAAAATTCCACCGTTATCAACTAGAACTTGTTGCTTGCCCCCACGCTGATGATATTAGACTGCATCTGCAGTCAGGGTTTGACACACCCTTCGTCAGAAATCTATCGTGGCGTTCTCCAAGCATTTTCTGCGTGTGGAGATGCGGTTAGGATCATCACGGGAGCAGTACCATCAGAGATTGGCACGGTCCGTGTCGATAAGACCATGGTTTTGGTGGCTCCGCATGCATCGAATTAACCCTCGACAGACATCGGGAAGAGCTGGAAGCTCGACTTGAGGATGTGGAGCGCGTTTTTTGGATCGGGGACGCGGTTCGGGTCGTAGCAGGTTCATACCTGGGTTTAGAAGGCCATGTCATTCAAATGGACAAGGATTTGTTTCACCTTTGCCAAGGGGTCCTCCATGGAGGAGGTAAATCTTTGCGCGAATAGAAAATCTACAACTAACGCTTGGTGCATAGGTGCAATTTCAAGATATTACTTGGATCGTCGTCACCAGACTTGCACGACACAGTCACATCTACCATTGTATCAAACATTTTGAACCTCCCCCTGAGTCTCAATCAATAGAAATCGGAGATTATATAGAAGTTCTTGTGGGAGAAACACATGGAGAAGCGGGGCGTCGTGACCTGGTCTTCTATGGAGGAACTCAGCTGTGGTTCCAGGAAGAGTCTCCTCAGGCGTTGACTTTACGTTCTATGGAGTAATATTCAGGACCTCCAAGTTTTCAGGTTCCTGTGGCATTTGTCAAGTGGACGCGCCTACCCCAGACAGTTAAATTTACCAAGGAAAAAGGTATGACCTCAAGCCTGGAGATGTCGTAAGTGTCGCACGTGGCAGAGTATCAGGCGAAAGGATCGTGCAGAGCGTTGACTTCCCAAAGGGCTCACCTAACGCTACTTTTCTGAGAGTGATCGCTCGCTTGTAAGTGAAATTCAACTTGACACAGGCATATCTGACTTGGAACAGATCGACGTCCCAATTGGATTTGTGATGAAAATACTCAACGTGTCCTTGGATTCTTTCAACAACGTCATCGGCCAAGAAGTGTTCGTGGTTAGAGGTGCCGAAAGGGTTTCCCGAGCCACGTTGTATGGCATTGGCGGTGAGAATTGCACTGTTTGCTATCAATGGGCAGGCGCGCACCACACTCAAATGCCAAGACGTGTAACCAAGTGAGCAGTGCACATACTGTCCTCGTCATTTAGTAATTTTTCATTGCTGTTCAGTACGGAATGAGATTGAATGGTCTCATGCTAGGAGAATCGGACCTAATAGCATTCTGTGACATGCGAAAAAGATCTTACTTGGCGTTACAACCACGAAGATGCATCACGCCCCCTCCTGTCCCGCTGGCAGTTTCCTCCAACTCGTCTAATTCTATAAGCGCAGCTCACAATCCATCATCATCCAATTGGACTGCCTGGAATCTCACACAGGATATCGATGGTGCGAACTTGAATGATCCGTCATCGGGCGTCGATCTCAGCTCATCGACATCCGACCCATGGACTATTGATGCACAGGACATTCAGGATGGCATAGATGCTAGAGCGGAGCAGCTCAAAGACAATGGTGAGTCCGCCCCGGAGGTATCGCAACAACTTTTGCTCATTTTATTATAGGGCCTCTACCTTGGTTCATGAGCAAGGAGTTTTCTTCGCTATTCCTTACATATCACGCAATGTTTACAGTTTCGCCGAGCTTTGATCACGCCAAGTTTCACAAACGATTCGTATCATCAGCCTGTCCTGATCCATTCTGCGGTGCGAACGGGACCCGCACCCGAAGGTTGTGTTTGCAGTATCTTGTACATCCAGTCGTGCAGGTGCTGCGCTTGAACATTACCATATCCCTGCCAAGTACCTGAGCCCAGCTCCTCCACGAAAAAAGAAAACAAGAATGTTTCATTATAGATGGCAATTATTACGGTCAGATTCTGACTATTTCACAATGTAGCGTTGGTAAAAAAAACTGCTCAGTTTACTACTAATGATTCCATTACGATTACCTTACGTTTTGATCAGATATGTCTCGTGCAGCGTGCACAAAATACCATGTAGTACCCATTGTACTATACATCAATTCAACTTTTGGACACTGCGATTCTTATCTGCGTGGTAGTTCATTAATCCAGCCCTTTTCAGGTCATTCAAAGTGGCCATTATGATCATTTGACAACAATGTATTTGTATATCTAACATCCAAAAGAACGGAACATTTGCCAGTGATCCTGCGGATGCAATTCAAGTTCGTCTGACTCCCGTGTGAGGGGACTTTAGAGTGATACTACGCGGTCGTGGATACTAGTACTAATAGAGACTCTACTAGAATAAAGTGCCAGTCAGAATGCCTGCACAAGAACCCTTCCCCGAAAAAGCATTGGAAAAATAATATGGATTTGAACTACTAGTACTAGTAAAAGACTCGGACCCTCATAGATTTGAGTTGATGTCACTGTGACAGGGTGTGACGTTTTGTTGACGATCGTGTACCTACTAGGCACTACACCCGTCGACTCTCGAAAACCTATGGTAGAGCCCAAAAATGGTCAAGGTGTCAATGAGCCCTTAGATATATTTTTCTCACTATCTGTGTGAGAGATGTGGTTTAGAGCTGGGAAGCAGCCTATACAAGATATATCATATATAGCAGCGTTCTGAAAAAGTAAACAAAAATTCAAAATGGAACAGGGGAGGTTCGAACTCAGGCATTCCGCTTGGCACATTCTAAGTTCACACAGAGTCATACCGCTAAGCTATCAGTGCTTGTTAAACTGCTGTTCTTAATAGTATATCATCACCTCTAGGTCATCTCTTCACAAATTTCGCCAAGTCTTGCAGTGCAGGCATCTTGATCAGTGTAATATCTACCATACACAAAGCAGTGTTTCAGAAATTCAAGTTCTATATGATGCTATTTGCATTCAGTATGCTCAGGGAAATGGAACTTGGTGTGTTTTGTGTAGGATACACATAGTGAATCCTAGCTAGGATGTTCATGTGAGCATTTTCATACGTATATGTCAGAAATTTCCTAATTAGGTTTCGTCACCTTGTAACGTGTTGCAATAATCCAATGACAAATTGAGGTCCCAATAGGTTGCAATAAAAGAGTGTGACATTACATTTATGTTACATTCCACATTACAATATTGAGTTTATGTCACAACAGTGATTCCAATCAGGTTTCAACCAAGTTTGCAATATTGACCGTCGGCTTGCAACTGTCCAAGTTGATTTTTTGGTACCTTGAGATCTAGATTCCAAGGCTTATCTAAATATCCCAACTGGGTCTCAACGACGTTGGAATACAAACAGGCAGGTTTCATTCTAATTGAAATATAATTGAGAGCAAGTAAATTCAATTACAAACCGGCACCATCCTCAACAAAACATATCAAATGATACCTACATGTAAGTAGCAATCTGTAGGTAGCGGTCCTACTTCTTCTGAGTTCGCTTTAGTCGGCCTGCAGCCTGCTCACTCGCTGGTCCACTAGATACAGGTGCCAGCATCCCTGCCTTCCTTCCTCGGCCCCGACAACCAGAAGATGGGGCTGTCACTACCACTGGTACATCACCAGGTACTCCAGGAACCTCTGAATCAACAGCCATCACTGAAGGTACAGAGTCTTCATAGGCTGCAGTGGCAGCAGCCGCACCTGCAAATTCAGATGCCACAGGTGGTCCAGGGGCTGGAATAGCCGGCAAGAGGGTTGCAGGATTGAGAGTGGTGGTAGCATTTGCAGGGACAAGCACCACAATGGCTGGTGCTAAAGGGACAATGACCGGTGCTGAAGGAGCGATCATAGGTGTAGTAGGCATGGCCGGTCCAGGAATGTCATTGACAGGGTTGTCATTGGTAGTCATTGGTCCAGGAAAGTCGTCGGATTCCTTATGCCCCGCATTTGTGATGGCCAAACACATCAGATCAGAGGTAAAAACCTTCAGTGTCAGATGTTGTGATATTGGAAGTTGAGGATGATTGCCAGATGTAGGCATCAATCTTTTTGCGGATTGCACAAATATGAGGCTGGTCCTAAAGAGTTACCCACAGCTGCTTGTAGGCCATAAACATGGCAGCATATGGTAGCTGAGACTTCGCACCAACTCCAGCTTTCCTGAATAAAGTGTCGGAAGAAAGGATGAAGATTAACTAGAGAATAATATTAGTCAGATGCTAATCCAGAGGACTGATGATAGCAGAAATAGAACTTACTGCGACCCAACCCCATGCAAGAAGGCCAGGAGTACAGGACATTGTGCCCCATTTTCGAGCATTGCACTTAGTGCGTGGCCAGCCAGAAACATCTACTAGTGAATTCTTTCTGAACATCATGATCCTAATCGCCTATGTAGATTCATTAGCACAAGAATGAAGTGAAGCTTAAAATTACCTTCATGAGTTGTTCCCAGTTACCAAAAACTGTGGACATTGTGGGGTCCATCTCTTGATTTGTGAAAAGGATGGGCGGAAACTTTGATGGCAAAGAGCGGCCACCAGCAGTGCCTGATCCAAGCATCTTCTGGATCTCAGGGATGGTATCCTGCTTCATGAAACTCAGGTCAAAGTAGGACGAATCCAGACCAAAGATGTGCCCTGCCATCAAGCGTAGTTTGCCGATCTCACTGGAGTGTTCACCTTCGAGATGCTGCTCTAGCTGCAATATTCAAATTAGATATCAATTAGTATTTGGTGGGATGGTGAAGCATATAAACTAACGTACCAATGATTGAAAATGAGAAGTTGGTATGAAATGATGGAGGTGATCTGGTAGAAGCGAATACAACTCTGTCACAAGGCAAAGTTCTTTGGCACCCTTGGTTGAGTAATGACTAGGGGATATGATGACGGGCGGAGGGTTTGGCACTGGCAATCTGAGAATGTGATGCTCAGGTGGGAACATCTCAGCAATAATACCATATTTGCAAGCAAAGGTTGAGAGCTCGATGTCAAAGGCCTTCAGCTCGTCAGGAACTTGCGCACTCGAACATCTATGTTGATTGGACGCCAAGACTTTGTTTTTCTCGCCCAGCATCCAATTATTATTCTTGAGAGACTGGTTTTCGAGTTGCAGGCACCAAATGATCTTGAGATGCACAACATTAGAGCTACTAAATCATAGTGAGCGAAGTAAGGCATCATTACCTCCATGTCTCCACCCTGCAAAGAAGCCAATGACTGAGTGGTAATTGATGTGGTCCCTGCCACATAAGATGACAGTACATCTGATTCAGATGCATCATCATACTCTAACTCAGACTCCGAGTCATGGTGCACAATGGGATGCTGAGGCATCACAACAAGTTGTAAGGTCAAGTAAAACATGGTGTGAAAAATATCAATGGACCCACCACAATTTATAGTCAATCTTGGCTGTGCAACTTGGACCAAACACGAGGAAAGAAAACACGAGGAAAATTACATTGTGAATGATAGCCCTGACATTTAATTAAAATCAGCATGCGGGTGATGTCAATATGACACGAGGTAACTTACCTGTGTGGCAGTTGCGTTCTCAGAGGAGCTGATTCATGGCAAAGGTGTTGAGTAATAGCATTGTCGGCAAGACCTGCTCTTGACATAATAAAGAAGATTGGACAGCTGCCAGGCGTCCAATTTAAACAATGACTTACCTGCAAATTGTGCTTCGATGGTGGTGGTACTGGCACAGGCTCGTGTTTTGGTATACCTGGAGATGATGGAGCTGAGACAATGTGTGCCATACAATCCTCCATACCCGGTGGTGTTGGGGGTGATGGCCATATGAAGGCGAAGGTGTGGGGGCCAAAGTGGCTGGAGGAGGCGGGAAGGGATTTGTGGTAGGTGGAGGGTTTGTGGGGCTACAATACTCCAGGATTTGTTGGAGTAAGTGTCATCACAGATAACCTTGGATGCGAGCATGAAAGCGGATATGAAAAGACAGTCACCCAAAGATCCTCAAGCAGTGGGGAAGCGCACTTTGAGTTGCTGAAGGAGGACGAGGGCAGTGAAGGTTACGGAAGATGAAGGGGGGTACTCTGGACAAGCAAACAGATGCATAATGAAGCGGTCAAATAACTGGGAAACCTGCTCATGACCATAGAATGGGTCAGAATGTCTTGTCATGGGTTGAGTGGACTGAGGCTTATTAGGTGGTGCCTATGTATGTATGATAAGGATATGAATATGACAAGTGGCTACTAAAAACTGACCGATGGTTCAGGATGATAGCCCATTCGCAAATGAGAAACACTCTGGGTATTCTGAAATGGCGAAGGGTGGGTAGGTATTGTAGGACCGTGTAATACAGCAGCCATAGTGATGGATGATGGTGAGTGGAACGGGCGGTGTGGTGTCGCAAAGGTGATCTGAAAGTGCAAGTGTGTCAGAGTTTGGTAGTTTTAATTAGTTAAAAGGGGACAGGAAAGAATGATGGGGTATATAATTTGAATTAGGGCAGTGTGAAAGCAAAGAAGGAAAATGAATGGAACCAAAACCATGAGCCTGGACCTGGGATATGAAGATAGGCAATTGGCTTCAGATTAAGATGCAGAAGCTGCAACTTGGTTACAACAGTAAACTCAACCAAACAACTTAGCAAGAAATGCAATCAAATGCTGACATAATCACATTGACAATCCATTGAAACACACCTGAACATCAGTTTCAGAACGTTAGCGGTATTTATATTAGTGTAGGGAATAGTGATGTGCACGGCCCGGCTTGGCCTGAAAGCCGCGGCTTCGGCCTGGCTTCAGACGGCCTTGGCTTTCAAAAACTGCGGGCCAGGCCAAAGCCGTCAATGACGGCTTGGCTTTGGCCTGGCTCGGCCTGAGCTGCAGCCCGAGCACTGAAAACAGAAAATCGTAGACTTACAAACATATCTTGCACTTTCAATGCTTTTGAACCTTGCCATTAGTTCCTGCATGTTTGAACGTTGCGCAAAAAAACACATTGAGATCGGCAGTTTTGCTTTCGTGTGTTGGAGCTGTGTCTGCAATAGGTTGGACATTGACATTGATCGGAATACCATCATTGTCGGCTAAATCATCAACCGGCGCAGCTCATTTGTGCGACTGTTTCGCTGCCAAAAGTTTGGTATCAGTTGTATGATTCACGACTCAGATGGCAAATACACTTACGTCATGGATTGATGCGCGCATCTTCACGTTCCTCACCACCAGACTCATTGTCAAGAATTTCTTGAACGCGAGTCCTCTTACCCTTTTCGAGTGCAGCCAAGCTTGAACCTGATGGTGCAGTGTCACCTGGAGGTGAATTCAGGGATATGCTGGGGGTGGTTTGATCAGCACCAGCGTTGGAAGCATGTCGAGAATCAGGCAACTTCGCAGCCTCTGCTGCATGAAAGGCATTGATAGCCTTGGTTTGTGATGGGAGAGCCGCCTTCTCAGAATGTTGGAGAAGGGTGGCGGTAGGCTTGGTTTGGCGGACCGGCCGGTGTGCACAACATTTGTCATCGCTGTCTGTGTGGACAGTTCCAACCATCAGAGACAAGTAGTGAGAGGCAGATATAAAAAATAAAAATTACCGTCACAAATGCATGCCTTTTGTCTGAAAACGTATGTGATGGTTGTCGCCAAGCTTGCGATTTGAAGTTGCAAGAAACTTGCAAAGGAGGGCATATTACTGAAAATGATGAGTGTGCTATCTGCCAACACTGTGACAAGTGAGTTGTGTCGAGCTTGGAAAGAATGTCTGCAACTCACTGTGATTCTTACCACATGAACATGCACACAATGTAAGTGATCGAAAAGCTAAAATGAGACAGAAGTCAGATTTTCAATCAATGATCGTCAAACAGTTTGAGCTTGGGTGCTGCAGGCACAGTTGACTATAAGCCGAGGCCTGAGCCAGCGGCTTTGGCCTTTCATATTCCCAGGCTAGGCCAAAGCTGTCACCAGGCCATGACTTTGGCTCAGCTCGGCTTGGCCTATTCAGGCCCGGCTTGGCCTGGCCCATGGCCTGAAGCCGGGCCATGCACATCACTAGTAGGGAAAGTGCATAATTCAGAATACATGAAATTAGAATACCCCTTGAGCTAGCTCAACTCTGAGCTGAATTTCTGGCGCCTGGACCTGCAACTATTCCCCAGGATCACATCACCAACAGTAAGTAGCAATATTAGGTGCCAAAGCGGCTGGAGGAGGCAGGAAGGGATTTGTGGTAGGTGGAGGGGTTGTCCTGGACGAGGAGGGAAGGATATAAGTTGGGTAAGGTCCTCGACCTATGAAATCCTTCTTGACCATGTCCTTGCTCCAGATACTGACACATCTCGCACTCCATCTGGTTAATGATTCCACAACCTTTCCCAAGGACATCAAAGAAATTTCAATGATACAAAGTAAGCACTCACAAGAACGAACACATCAGCATGAAGACCCTCCCATAGGCCAAGGACCATGATGGTGCAGTGGACACGCCTGAGGAAAGATCCAGCTTTCTTGCACTTCATGTCATGATGGTTATGGTGGTGTAATCCAGCTTCATGGTGGTGATGGTGAGATTCAGCTTCATGATAGTGATGGACCTGCAAGACATACCCATCAGGAAGAAGCTCCTTGATATCGCCCAAATTTTCCTTCTCAGAGGAACTGGCAGGGATGTTTGGTGTAACAAGTTGCGCAAACAAGGGACTAGGTCCAGGATTCAGAAGCATAAGCATGATCATGCAGATGGTCCAACAGCGCAATCATGGCTGGGACGAGCTGGGATCAGAGGGCTGCTTTATTACCTGACATGAGGCGGGCCATTGTGACACAGCATGGACCCTCTGAATCTGAATCAATGAGTTAGTAACAGGTGCTGCGCATCATAAGATAGAAGAAGACTGTAATAGTAATAAGAAATAAATGAAATTGTCCTAATAATGAGGACCGACATTGCTAATAGTCGAAGGCAGATGCAGGGAAATAAGGAGGTTGGAAGTAAGAGTCACTGGCTGCGGATGTCCTGCATTTGAAGGAACATATCTGTATCAATAGTGTCAACAATTAAAAACTTGTCAGGTCTGCTGACATCCTCTACTATCATACAACCCTGAACAATTGAGTGAACTGAGAAAAACTCTGCAGAAGCCCTAGGCTTTCTCTTAACGTGCAAAACTGAGGGTCTTTGTCCTTTCGTGGACAAATGCCAACCAGTCGATCATACGGTCAAACAAGTGTGACAGGATATTGAACATCCCCTACTGTGCAGGTGAAAATCAACACTAGTTTGCCAAAGATGATGCCAGTGTCGGTCTGCAAGATGATGCAATCATAGTGCGGTGAGCCATGAAACATCGGAGTGTATCAAAGGTAGTCTGTGGATACTTGCCAGTCAACAAGCGACTCAAAATTGACTTTAAGGAATCAATATTCCACGATCTAATTCAAAAGGACTCAGAGTAAGACATATCATATCATTTCGGAGCTGCAAACATCATCAACTCACTATGTCACTCGCAGCGAGTTGAATCTGTCGTCCGGTATGCTGTTGGCAGCAAACGCACAGTTCAGAAAGTCGTTTAGCTTGATCCGAAATCTCTCAAATGCTGGATTACCCTGACTACCTGCCTCGATGTGTGTGAATGACATTGCCACCTGCTTTAAGCCAAAACTGAAATGTTGTGCATCAGTTGGTTCCATCGAGTCAACATCAATATCATCGGTCTCCTGGGGTGCAGTATCGGGTCAGTCTTCTGAGTTGGATTTGCTGAGATTCTGAGTGTCAAGGTGATCCAACTTGTTGCAAATGTATTCCACAATCAAGCTGTCATGGTTGTATCAGAGGATCTTAAATTTTTAATTGTTAGTCATATATCAGAGCTCACTTCGCATATATGCAGACTCAGATTCAGAAGTCACTTACCTGTTCAGCGAAGTTTTTGGAATTTGTACGATCTTGATAGGCATCTTTCAATGGGCCATGCATTTTCTTATTCGGCTTGGTGCTGTAGTTTTGAAACACCTTTTGCCTCAATATCATCAAAGAGATGGGCAGAAAGATGTTTCTTGAGGAAATTCCAGGACTTCTTGGAAATCTCTGCTGTATCCTCAATGTATTTCTGACCATACAATTGGATTCATCACAATAAATTAAAACTAGACTAGGGATATGTACATCCATCAATTCAGTGAGCTTTGACAATGCTTCCCGGCCATTTTTGATGGTATCTTCAGTATGGACTTCTAACGAAGCATACATATTAAACTCTACATAGTTTCGGATACAGCAGAGCAGGAGATATGCCTCTGGATCCGTATCATGGTCAAATACATTATGCGCTGCAACTACAATAAGCTAAAAAAATGTGAATGATATATCAAAGTAAACGATCTAGGAGACTCACCTTAGAGATGTCTTCATATTTTGTTCCATCAGAGAACGATACTGGTATAACCTGATCAAAGTGATTCAGGTTTCGCCAATGCGGAATTGATTGAAAGCTGACAATATAATTGAAAACCTACATAAGTACAGCAGAAAAATGACTCACAAGCTGTCAATCTGGACATCAGCCTGTCGACCCAAACATTCAACCCATTTTTGCAATTCAGGTCACTTGTGATCACTGAACAATCTCTTGTCATTGAAGTGGAGTTTATCATGCGATAGAGCCCTGTGAACGTCGGTGTGCTCCAGAATGCCAAATGAACTCTGAAAATGAAAATAAAAAGAGTAATAATAGACTGAGTGAGATAAACATAAAGATAAGAGCAAGACTTACATCGACATCATGGAGGCTCTGAGAACTCAAGATCTGCTCTCTTGCCTCCAATGTAGTAGATTCTCACGCTCAAGCAAGTAATTCCTTGGTTCCTGTGCATGTGCGGAGAGGATATACCTTGAGAGTATTTGAAAGCTCATCACAAGGTACTAGACAGATAGGACAAGGAAATTTGCCCATCAAACCATGAATCAATGCCATTACAGCCCTACAACAGTGAACACATTCAGATGTCAGAGATATCTAATGGTACCTCAGGAGCTAGAAATACATGTACTGTTCTTCATAGTCTGCAGATAGTATTAGTACAATTGGATAGAAGACACGAATAAGATCATCCCAGCATTTTACGGAAGAACCAAACCTCGATAGTGGCACCAGACAGTCAAGAATCTTCATAAACGAGGCATGCCATACCACATTCTTGAAGTTGACAAAGGCGGGCTTTCCTGAATGTTTCTTATCTTCCTTTACCTGTCCTGAGTGTTAATAATGAGACCATCAGTAGTAAGAAAAAGTAGAACAAACAATAGGCAGCCAACCAACAACGTGCCCCCCACCCAAGCCTTCTCCATTGTGAATCGCAATAGGAAGATTAGCACAGCGAGTGACTACAGGGTAGCCTTTTGACCGTATGATGACACTTTTGCTTTGTTGGCATATAAAATGAAAGCAAGAGGTTTTGCATCTGGTGGGATTTTTGACTATGATGATATTCAGTTGGTATATACAGTGCAGATGCTTAACGTGATATTAATAAGAGCGTGACCTACCTGATACTCCCAGATTGCATTAGTGGTCCATGGTTCATGAATGAATTGAACAAACTTCTTGCCGTTGAACTTTGACAGCCTTGGCGCATTGAAGACAAAGTTCGGACCTACTTGTGGATCTTGAAGTAAATTGGTGACCCAGTCCCACAGTGAATGATGAAATAGCAAAAATGTTTGATCAACACCTCGGAAGGGCACAATCACTTCCTCCTTTGTAAACTATTATATGACAGAAGCAAAAATAAGCATAGTATATACAAAGTTAGTGAATAGTACACACAGGTGTCATCTTGAATGACGCTGTGTCCCATGTGTCTCTTACATCTTTGCAATTCTTGAGGGTAAAGAGCTCAATCCTGCTGCGATGGATGAGGTGAATGAGCCCATCCAGCTGCTCATGAGAGAGTCCAGCATCATGAGCAAGTTCCGCAACCTCAAAGTCAATACAAGTGCGAAACGGCTGCCAGGGTGTAGGATCTGCTTCTGGAACTACTGGTGGGGCACCAGGACCATGTCCATAGTCCTCAAAGTGGTACACTTTGGTGGGTCTACCACTATTGGGGTGGTATTCCACTTTGATATTGTCAATGTTGTGCTGGGGTGCAGGCGATGCTGTTCCAGATGATGGTGGGTCACCTGTATTGATGTAAGTTGAAAACATGATGATACAAAGAAATGACAAAGACATACCATTTGAATCGGTCCGCCCCATATCAACATCATGTTGGTAGTCCATCTGATTATTGGGATAAAAATCATCATCCTCCGAGTGATTGTTGATAGCTTGCATCAATCCCCAACAAGTCAGTATTAGTGATTGAGGACAAATGAAAGTGATGGCTTACAAAGTGTTGAACTACTGATGGATGGATGTCTGCCAACAAACACACTACCCTGATGTGCCTGTTCTCGCTCTACAATTAATTAACATTAGTGTAAAATCAAAATGATGCTAGTATAGACATCCCTTGATGAATGGCCCTAGCAAGCTCTAAATTCTCTCTCCTTTGTTCAGAGCACCTCTGGCAAGCTTTTTCGTGTGCTCGGAATCCTTGGCGATGAAAGGATCCGCCACAATAATCACAGGATCATTGCAAATCAGTAGGCATCTATATTGAAACAGGGACAAAGCAGGGGGTGCGGCACTTTGATGGAGAAGTGCTGGAGGGTGAAGTTAGGTATATAAAGCTTGCAGAATCTGAAATATGTAAGTGAATCAGCGGACCAGTAACATTTAAAAGGCACAGATCTGTCAACAAATTAGAACTGTAACAAGTAGAGCAGAAGATACCAACAAGGGCTGAAGTTGTTGATGAAGGGGTGTTAAGAGGTTGGTGCAGCATCTGAACTGACAGTTGGCTACAGTGTTGTAATTAACGTATCATCAAGGTCTAGGTCCGGCATCAATACCAGGACCTATTAAAATAGGGACTGGTTTAGCAAATGTACTTGGTCATCAACACCTGAAAACAGGCTGACAAAAGGACTGGATGAGACTGAGGTGAAAGGGTTGGATAATAGAAGGGGTGAGGTATGATATTCCCTAGTTGAGGGATGCGGATAATACTAGGACTTCCCAACCAGGTTGAACTGTTCTACACTGAGTTAAAAGAAAAGGTAGACCAGGGCAATATTACGAATCAGTTTCAATTGAGTTTCAATGATGCAACTTTGGTATAAACACACACCTGCCCCGCCTTTGGCACAGATCACCAAAAAAGAGTGCTTTGTACTCTTTTTAAGCTCCCTGGCCTCAGCTTCATCCTAATAATTCTGAAGGCTCCTGATGGGCATTGGCTGCATCCTAATAAATTGTGTATTTTGAATAATTTTGAAAATACATTTATGATCATTTCAAAAAAAAAACTAAAAGTCAAATCTACCACACCATGTAAAAGTACATAGTACATAAGATCAGTCAGTTCTACATTCTTTGAGTGGGATTTTGACAAAAGTAAAATTACAAAATATGTAACAGTATTATTGAATGCATTTATTTTCCCACTTTTCCTGCTTCCCGTCTCCCGTCTCCCGTCTCCCGTCTCCCGTCTCCCGTCTCCCGTCTCCCGTCTCCCGTCTCCCGTCTCCCGTCTCCCGTCTCCCGTCTCCCGTCTCCCGTCTCCCGTCTCCCGTCTCCCGTCTCCCGTCTCCCGTCTCCCGTCTCCCGTCTCCCGTCTCCCGTCTCCCGTCTCCCGTCTCCCGTCTCCCGTCTCCCGTCTCCCGTCTCCCGTCTCCCGTCTCCCATCCTCCCAGTTTCCTGTTCCCAATTTTCTGTCCTCCCATTCTCCAGCTTTGTTTCCTTTTGATTTATTTCTTCACAACCTTTTGTCATTCATTTCCCATCACCACATATATGTGTTGTCTCCCTGTCTGCAAGATTGTATCATATGTTGTTCCATTTTCAGTTTTATTATTTATTGTATGTATGTACCATAAACAATTACAACAGTGTGTCGAGTAGTGCGCGGGTAG
The DNA here is from genome assembly GCF_016647785.1 of Suillus fuscotomentosus. Classification (NCBI taxonomy): domain Eukaryota; kingdom Fungi; phylum Basidiomycota; class Agaricomycetes; order Boletales; family Suillaceae; genus Suillus; species Suillus fuscotomentosus. The sequence continues at coordinate 93,701 of NW_024539642.1, read as the reverse complement.
CGGCGATTGAGTTGGCGCTCGAAAACACATGACAAAGCCACGTGAGCTTCCAAAAAGAGGTTTAAGCGAGGTAAGCGAAAACCATGTGGCCTTAGGCGAATCTAAGTGTATCTAAGTGTATCTAGGCGAAAATCACATGGCCCTATGCGAAAACCACGTGGGTGCCCGTGTGTTTCCGAAACTGTTCTCCCTTTCTTCTTAAGATATCCCTATTGAGTTTCAATGATGCAATTTTGGTATAAATATCCCTAATGGGTTTTAAGAATAGAACTCATGTGTCGATATTGTGACTCAGTATCAATACAGTTGAAACCGAGTTTCACAGGCACGCTGTTGCAACCAACTTATGACATTTCTGACAAATGTTCCTGTATTTTATGTCTGTCAGAGGCACTATGGTGCAGTGGTAACTATCTCTTGTTACTTCCCTTGTGGTATTCCAAGTTCAGTTCCTGCCTTAGGCATTTTAAAATGCCACAAATGCCACTTTGTTTTGGTTTATTTACTACATTGCTGGCACATTTTGCACAGAACAATGTAGTTTGCTGATGATTGTGATGATCTAACTACTTAAAGGTCTCTTCCCTCCTTCATTGTTCAAGACAACTTTCAAAGCCACATGTCTAGTTCATTCTCTATGTAGGAATGTGATAGACCTGCACGCGATCTCTGAGTTTGAGAGGAAGAAAAACTAGCGATCAACGACATACATTACACAATACATACTTTGGGTCGTGCTGAAAATTGAAATATCATACTGCGAGGTATAGAAGGATATTCACAGAGGTTTCTCATTCCGAGTCGACCTCAGGATACCTATGCATGACGTGCCTGAGCTCCATGTCTGGAACTCTCGGTGTAAACACGATAGGGCAAGAGGCACGTGGTGACACCAGACCCATGAAGCCCATGTCATTTAATGGCTTCGTATGATCTAGAGTGAGCTGGAAGGCCCAAAACAGAAGGATCGAGTTGATCCACACCGATCTGCACCGCTCGAAATGAGCTCAAAGGATTATGTACATGAAAGGATACATTCACCTGTTCACAAGGTGTATGCCGGGGCATACGCTGGGGTAACAGACAATCAAATAGAATATCTCGAAAGATGACCCTGCTTACCGCCGACCAACCCATAAACACAAAATTTGGAGGTACTATCTTCCACCCCTTGCAACCAGTCCGAAAGAACAGATGTCAAACCGCCAGGGAAATGAATATATAGTTTATTTCGAGAAATGGGACCATAAGGACATAGAACATACACAGTAGGGGCACATCGGACAGTCCGCAGACAGTGAAACAAAGTGTTTGTAGGATGGTAGGAACCAGTAAAAAGTTATCATGAACACTAGTTCCGTAACTGCTGTGGTTAGACCCTCATAAGGACCACACACTCGAAGCAAAGAGACCACACAAAGATGCCTGGAGATATTTCCTGCAGAATCCATGCTCTGAGGAATGAGAGGCAGAGCGAGTATGCATGACTTGTGAGGCTTCCAATACTTTCCATGACATCGTTGATTGAGACCGAGCTGGAACAGCCTTGGAACCAAGGATTGCCTTGGTTCGACAGACCTGAGCTGGAACAACAGAAGGGGAAAGGATAGCAAAAACGACTATGAGTTTGTCACTCGTTGAAGCACGAGTTTCAGCGACATAATCATCATGTGCCGAACCCACTCTGGAGAACCAGAGAGGTGCAGTGACTGTAACATAGCTTTGTCCTTAGCATCATCAGCTGACATGTCCTTGAACTCGATGCGGTCCCACAGAACGAAGGCATCATCCCACTGGACACGGATACAAGCATCTGTGCCAATAAAGCCTCTAAAATTCGTGAAGCTGACCGCGCGCGTTGGGTGAGAGGATTCGTTCCCTTCTTGAGTAAATCAAGAAAATTCAAGGCTAAGCCACCTCATGTCAGACAACTAAACATTTTTAACATCTCAACTGACCTTCAAGGGGTACAATAATGATTTCATCACGTCCATCTCTGCACCATTTCTTCACCTGGTGGAGGGCGTGTACTAATACGCTCGCATCGACCACTACTATATCTGCATCCTTGTCACCCCTGACCTCCTGGCTCGATTTCCTGGGCTTTTGCACCTTGGCTTCACTGTGCTCTCTTTCAGGTACAGCTTCAGCGACAGACTTCTTCGCAGACCTATTGCCTGAAGATGGGCGCTGCTTGGGTGTATGATTGATAACACTGCGACGGTTGGTATTACCCAAGTCGGCTTGCAGATGACAATGATCTCTCCAGTTTCCAGATGCTGGTCCACGTGTACCGATCCGGGTGTGCCAGTGGCTGCATCAAGCTAAGGTTCATCAATGTCGCGTCACATGTGTGTCATGCCGCATCAAGATAGCTACTTACTCAGCATATGCTATTCTACAGTTAATTCGATTGGTCTGCCTAGGGAAGACTTTTCTTCTACTACCATGAGCGCGTCTCTGAACGCTCAACCAGGTATGAGCTCGAAAACAAAACCACATGTCATCATCATGATCAGGATGGCGGGAGCTGGCTAGTGATGGCCAGGTCCGGTTCTGAACCGCGGTTTGAACCTGAACCGTTTTGAACCTGACCAAAGTCCGGTTCAAGGTTCGGGCAATAGGGAAGACCGAACTGTTGGTCCGGTCCGTGGTTTGGGGACTTGCAGAATTGCAGAACCAGTTCTGAACCTGTTCGAACCGATGGCAAGTCAGTATGTAGTTTTAGTGTAGTACTTATAGGCAGAGATGATGAAATGTTTGGTATCCATATCGTACATAATGCGAAAAGAACAGTTCAGAATGCATCAGCATAAACGAGGGTAGAATCACCAGTAACTGTATCATGGGCACTGGATGAGCTGTGGTGGCGGTGGAATAAATGCCTGAGAAGTGTGCTTCTTTGCGGTTCTGAGGAGTGGGAGGTGGATGTCGTTGGACCGGAGGTCGTGTAGCATTAGCCTAGTGTATGTATGTTAAGCCCAACAAGATCTTTGAATGAAGGTGTTACATACATGGAGTGCAGATTTGTTGGCCTGGCATTGCAAGTCATCGCACCAAAATTGGATTGGGGCTTATAGGATCGATTGCTATGACATTGTTTAGATGTGTGCATGCAGACAACTCATGGGTCTGACCGGTGCTGCACTGCGCACCAACGTTGGGCCAAGAGTGACGAAGTGATGTTGTGGGGGAGATATGTTAGCCTTGAACAGTGCACATAGCCGTTCATTTGGTTTGGTTTTGGGGTTCAAGTTCACGATGCCAGCACACTGAAGGAAAGCTATAAAAAGTCTTTGCATTGTCAATGAACAGGCAACAAAAGCTACACTGATAAACCCCCAAAGACATTGAAAGCACCAATCTATCCAGCAGCGCAATATCATGTACACCGTGAGCCTTGCTTCTTCCACTGCATCATCAGTATAGTTATCTTGACCTTCGTTCACAGGTCACTGAAGTCCCTGTTTCTCAGCACTGCGGCTCGAACAGCTGCGGAGGTGGCAGCTCGTGAGTCGCGCGGTGATTGTACTCCTGTACGACGCCTGGGTCTGATTCAGAACATGCAGGTGCCAATGCAAGCCAGGAGAGTGCAAGTGCTGAGCATGAGTACTAAGTGAGTTAGCATTTAGTAAGATAGGGCTCTTGCACAAACCACCAACATTACGTGATAAAGAGTGACTCTGGCGTGATTTTGGAGTATAAAGTTAATGCCACTCGTAAATCTTGATTTTTGGAAAATATATTTGTGCAGTGTTCTGCAGATTTGTATTTTAGACAACCCTGCGCAGCTGGATTTTTTGAAAACTTGAATTTGTGAGTGGCATTAAGAAAATGAAATGTTATGAGCTACGGAACGTAGGTTGTATGCGTGACATGCAGGGGAACTACAAAAACGGTATACCATTCATTCTGCAACTCTTCCAGGCGCAAAAATGCCCCAAAGCAAGGCAGGCCACCTGAGTAATCTTCATGGACATGCTGAAATAAACACTAAGAGGACCAGGGTCAGCAAAGCACAGAAAGAAGAGAACGAGACAGCCGGAATCTGACATTTTAGACTATTTGTTTTTGATCATTATTCACTATGTAATCAGCAATACATTTTACCTTTCATTGCATACACTAGTATCTGATGGCATAGTTCATACTGTATGGATGTTACACTACATAGCACTCCGAGATTTGGTCGCCACCACTTAGAGGTCACATCAGGTAACAGTCAGTCACAATGTGTCACACATTAGTGGTTTGTGCATGAGCCCTATCTTATTATATGATGCATCTGTTGTTGGGTGTGTTTCAATATAATTTTTCTTGAAGAAATTTCTATTAGTTTGGATGGTCCGGTTCTCGGTTCGAACCCTCACTGAACCAGAACCGGACCATTTTCGGACCAAACCGATGGTCCGGTCCACGGTTCTCCTAATTTCCTGGAGAACCGGACCGAACTGGACTTTTCCATCACTAGGGCTGGCAAGTCCACCTTCGTGCAGCGCATTACCTCCTACCTCCACTCGCAAAATCCTCAACAACCGCCATACATCCTAAACCTTGACCCAGCGGTTACTCATGTGCCATTTGAGGCCAACATTGATATCCGGGATACTGTAAACTACAAAGAAGTCATGAAACAGTGCGTGCTGTCTCCATTTGAACGGGAGTGCACGAATAACTGAATGGATCAAAGGTATAACCTAGGACCGAACGGTGGCATTTTGACTGCCTTGAATCTTTTTACGACGAAATTTGACCAGGTTCTGGAGTTGATCGAGAAACGGGCTGAGACAGTCGAGTATGTGCTTGTCATTTTTATTTTGTATTCGCTCTTACATGCGCTCACGTAGTCACATAATTCTTGACACTCCGGGGCAAATTGAGAGTTTTACTTGGTCAGCATCTGGTGCTATCATCACGAATGCCGTTGCTTCCTCATTTCCCACTGTGGTGGCGTACATCATCGACACCCCACGGACGACAGCTCCAGTGACATTCATGTCTAACATGCTGTATGCCTGCAGGTGAGTACTGCGTGGTCTAGCGGCTTACTGATCCATGACGCTTTATTAGTATTATGTACAAGACAAAATTACCATTCATCCTGGTCTTTAACAAGACGGATGCACTAGGCATTTCAAGTCGCTCTTGCGTCCCATTTAGGATTGAGGGACTCTGAAGGTGGACCGACTTATATGAACAGTTTGATGAATAGCGTGAGTCTCGTTTTGGACGAATTCTACAAACACCTCAAGGTAATTATATTTCATCATGCTGTAGAATGCATAGCTGACTATTACAGGCTGTCGGCGTCTCAAGTACAACAGGTGCCGGTATCAAGGAATTTTTCGATGCGGTGGAGGAGTCTCGTGAAACATATAGGACGTACGTTTTATCTTCATTGTTCTCCTTGCTTTTTCTACGTCTTCAGTGAATATCTCCCAGAACTTGAACGCGCCCGCGCGGCACGGGAAAACTCACTGCAGGATATAAAAGAGGACTCAATAAATCGCCTGATGAAAGATCTTGCCGTTGATCATGCAGCAAATCCCAAGGCAGCCGCAGAAGACCGCTGGGCGTCAGACGAGGAAGATGTCGATGATGACGACGAGCTGGAAGTCAACCTGATCGATCGGAGTGAGTGACTTGCCAGTCCTTTCGTTCGACTTCTGAAACAGTTTTACTAGGTGAAGAACCATATCCTGGCCAATACATCGACGTCACGCGTATGCGAGGACACAGTGAGAACATAAACTGGCCGAACCCGGGATGAAATTTGTCATCGGATACGCGTTCCATTCAACGTTGACATAATGTACCCTACCATTGGTAACTTGAAGTAGAAGGAGAACTCCGTGATATTTACATTACTAAGTACTGTCAATTTCGTGCACAGCACTGATAAGCGCATTATCAAATAAACGTGTCAACATTACAACAGGCAAGATGAAAGATTTGTGTGATAACATGATAGCTCACCCACTTCGATTGCACGAGTTGTTCACGACATGATGATCTTGTGACAATTGTCGCATTGCCGCATCTTCATTACTCTCGTTTATAGCTGAAACACCTCTTCCTTGATGAGTGTCGCCTCTCCACCGAGTGATTCCGCCGGTGAATGGAGTCTGCGTGGCAAGAGCATTAATAAATTAAATGGTACCCTGCGCTCACCATGAATTTTATAGCGCTGCAGTGAAGCGATGACGATGGTGTCACAGGAAAAATCTGAGTTCATGGGAAGGTGACTCTATTGTTAAGCCTTGACAACCAAGTGGCAGTGACCATGAATGCTTGCTGATATTATTCCAGCACTCGAGAGCTCCGGTCCGACGGTGCTCCTTTGGAACAAACTGTCTCTGCCGATGTGCAGTGAGCGATGGAAAAGTGTGAGCGCCTTCATAGCAAGTACGAAAGATAGTAGAATTTAGAATTAAACACTGAGGCCTGGGGACCCAGGTTGATGGAATATGTAGTACTTACATACATTAATATTGTCAAGCAGGAAATAATACGGTTGTTGCAATGAATATTTCGCGGTGAGAGTGACAGCAGTCGCCCAAAACACGTCTTGTGTAGTTCGGTGAGGAAACCCTGCAGTACTATGAATGGCGTGAAACTGCCGTAATTGGTCATGAACATTATACTACCGCTTTTGGATGTGTGGGATAGGATTTTAGTGAGTGACGGTGTACAGTTGCGGACAAGCAAAGTCTGCAAATTTTATGGGGCCTGTTGGTGATTTTTTCAGGCCAAACTGAAGCCGGATCCAAACTCAGGCAGTGAAAATACGTCTAAAAACACTGCTCTCGTATTTTTCCCACAAGATTTTTGGCGCGCCAAATTTTTGAGCAATTTGAACAATGTTGTGTACCCCTTTTGGGGGTCTGAGAGTGATCCAAGGTACCCCTCTGCACCAGAATTTGGTCAAAATCATTTGTGTAAAACTTAATTCACCTCTTTGTAATCGAAAGTAAGTCATAAAGAGTAATAATTCCAACATTTTTGGGAATACTGGAGGCAATTACATCAATACTTGCCAATTTTTAGCACTGAAATGCCTTGAGATTCTGTAGATATTTTGACAGAATCATGTATAGGACATTAAAAGGAAGCGATTGGCATATTTTTCGTAAATTTAGCGATTTTTTTGGGGGTACACCAAATTTTTGGCCTCCAAAACCCTCATATGGCAGTTTTTTTAAAATCTGCTCGTGCAAATCAGTTGCTTTGGTCCCCTATGAGTAGATTCTGCACTAAAAATGGGTTTCCGGTTATTTGTGGCAACAGGAAAAATCAATCTTTGGCGGTGTCCAAAATTGGTGGTGTTTGCTTGTCCGCAACTGTAGATACAGATGGCCAGGTTTTCGTTCGGCCACTGCCAGCGGAGTTTGATTTATATAGTCAGTCAATATATAAACCGCTCATCTTGAAACCTGTGAAGCTTTTCGACTTAACAACTTCGCAACTGAGTATGCAGGCAATAGCTGTAATGTAGTTGACTATGTAGTGTTTTGCGTATAAACGTTCGCTTCATAGACTTGCGAGTCCAGCGAAGGCGGTACTACTGCGCACGCGCCTCAGTAACATTGGACAGTCGAAACTTGATTCTGCAAACTTAAAATGATGAACAAGTACTATGATATGCCAGCCACAATGATAACAATAGTAAGGTGCTTTGCTTCTGTGATCAACAACTTCACAAACCATTCAGACAGATGAATAATGAATAGCGCAGAAATTTTCTGCACCCTGTGCCCATGCCATGTTACGCGAAGCAACGGGCTGTGTCGTGCTGTCTGGTGCCAGAATTGAAGAAGTCGAGGCCATAGGGCGGTATGTGTGACGCCTGGACTCGCGGAGGGAGTTCGAGTCCGAGAAGTTGTCTCGGAGGGAGTGACTGGAGTGTTAGAAGCGCTGGGATGTCGTAACAAGATCTTTTCGAATTGTACTCGACATATCTCGTGGTTGGAAGTCATGACCCATTGCTAATAGTGAGTCAAATTTCTAAATCAGGATTAGATATTGATATGTGCGCTGTAGCTACGTCAATCAGTCTATTGATAGATGACCTACACCTCTCCGAGGATAATACATAGCCGGTACGCAGGCTCTTCCAAAGAATTTTTCTATATTCACTGTATTAAATATTAGCCATTCGCCATTCCACATAGAAATCAGCAACTTGCACAAGTAATGGCTGATTTTGCGCCGGACATCTTCAGGAACGTTCCACACCCGCCCGCAGAGACATTAGCATTTGTGGGGGCCTCCGTAAGTTCTACTCTATGAGCTTTCGTTCATCTAAGCAATCCTATTGCATTAGTGTTATAGCGCCATTATCCAATGGTTAGCGGATATTTTAAAGATGATGTCAGACCAGGGGGAGTTCCCAGCTATCGACCTATCAGTATATCCGCCGGTCAGCGATATATATGACGAACTCCTTCAGGCGGTTGCTCTCCTATTGGCACAGAAAGACGACCCAGAACACCCGGCATTCGTGAACCGCTTGGCGAGCTTTTGTAACATCCTGTGAGTTTACATAAGTTCATCTTTATACTAACAGCTAATGGGGAATGCGTCGCAGTGACAACGATGTCTATCGGATTTCTCGTAAATAATCCTTCCAAGGACAATTGTCTTCCATATTTTGTCCGCTTGGTCTGTTTGGAAATGTACAGCGCTCTGCTGTGTTGTGAACTTTCCTGCGATATCTTAAGAATAAGATCCCAAAGACCACCACCATCACATGACTAAGTCAGACCGAGGAACATAGTACGCGCTATAAGTATCAAAGTCTCTTGTAACATATTGAGTCGCTTACGAACGTTGCACAGGTTTTTTCTGACTTCCAAACAAGGAATTGTGAGGTATGATGACGTTGTTCGTCGGCGCAAATGATTTTCATCTCTAAATATTTTTTTATAGACCGCTACAGTTGCACAGCCACCGCTGACCAAAGCCGTTGATCGGCTTGCAGACCACTATCCCATAGCCGCTGCCAAACCTTCTTGTATGTAAGGCCTCAACAATTGTATGGACCTCTCTTTAACCCTTTCTTACCACTCCACTTCAGCATGTTAAATAGTAGTTCATCGTGTCCTCCTCCCCTCACCACTCCTTCGACAAAACACATTCTTGAGATCGAACACACCGAGAATGCCCTCAAGTCTTGGCTCCAGAAACGGGGACGCGAAATTGTTAGTGGGTTTCCATATTTTTGTGATGGTATCCTACGACATCAACATCAGCTTCCAGATTCCCTCTTCGTCACGGTTTCTGTGCTATTTGCATGGGTCGACCCCCTTGACCTCATAGCTGTCCTACAAGTGAGCCTCAGAGTGGTTGCAATGGAAGAACTCTTCCAGCAAGAAGAGCTCACTTGCGTTTCATTCCTTCTGCAAGGAGGGCGATGCTACATGGAGGAGAGGATGTATCGTGCTCAGATGGAAGTCACTTTGTTCAACAAAGCTATTGCGAACTTGTGCGAAGAGTTTAATACGAAATGTCGCCCATGTAAGCCATACTGTTCGAGAAATGACACTTGAATCACAATTTCTTCCTAGCTCCAGCACCCCTGCCAAAGTACACTAGCACTATAAGTGCATGCCAAACACCTCGCTCGGACGAATTTGAAGGCTTTCGGCTTCCAACTGCTGCGCATCTCAAATGCCAGCAATGGCTTTCCACGTCATCGGAATTTCTAGTGGATTTCCCGCAAATTCAAGAAATTCCCCAGCTTTACGAAAACGTCTTAAGGGTGAGCGCTATTCATATTACCAGACTCTGCATTCTCATACTATGCAGCCCAATGATCGATTTCTTTCGCTTCCTTTCTTGATGAAGTCTTGGGTTGATAATGTCACATATCGCGCCTACATCAGCACATCCTCTGCCGACTGTGCAGACACCAAGCTCCTAGGTATTGGCATTGGCGATAGCCTTAAAGCAAAGAATGAAAAAACCCCGGACGTCCTAAAATCTGATTTCCACATCTTAGAGTTGAAGAAACATCGCGCACAAGCCGAAGTGGAGATGTTTTCTGAAGCCATATCACGCACTACGGGGCCCCGGTTGACTGAGAATGGTGAGCTTGCAGCTTTCCTTGAAGTTTCATACTAAGATAAATGTAGGCATGTGCTCATCTCATGGCTCTGACGGGACATATGAATCATGTCTACCTGACAATTCTTTTGATGATTGGTTTGATGGTTGGTTTGATGGGTTTTCGACGTCATCTGGATCTTCCAATGCCTCTGCGCTCTATTGAAGCTCTCCTGTAGTTGCAGATCGCCCACTTGAAGTGAATTGTTGTAATGGTATTTGTACATGGACTTGATCTACGCTATCTGTACTGCCTCTGCCGCCATTTTTATCTATTCAATTACCGATTAGCATGTGCTTGGTGTCCGTGCTTCTGACAAGTTTTTGTATCATTCCGAAACATAATTTTATGATGATCCTGGAGCGGGGTTCTCACATGTCGAGGCACAAACGCTGGGCCCGTTGTATCTGTCTACGCCTACGTCTATATACTCTACCTCGGAATAGCATCGCTCTATTTCGGATACCAAGCTGCAGCCCGCCCCCCCTATTTCAATACCAGAATACATTCCCCGGTATAGAAAGCAGCTCCTCGATGTCATTTGTGCTCGCGCACAATATGAAGCTAAGTCTATCGTACTCTCTGCCTTCAATCCTTCTCATGCAGTCACTCTGGTTGGGATTGTAACTTAGATACTCTCCGACCCCTTGTGGAATCCATCAAATAGGGATTCTAAAGATGGTACTAGTGTCGTTGTCACATCGTATTTCTCAACTGTGAGTCCCTCATAGCTCTTTTTGTCAAAACCTTCTTTCTTATGAAATGAAAGTGCGCTTGTTGCCCCAACAATAACTTATGTTGTGCAACAAATCGACTCGTGCCACCGCACGTGGTTGCGACGCAATCGAACATACTGGTACAATCTTCGAGCATATAGGACGGTCTGTATTAGATCTACATGGTCAATGTTCAAGCTGACCAAGGTTTCTTTCAGTGGGGCTGCAACTTCTCGACTGGTTTGTCAAATAAGGTGAAGATCATGTTGATGCCTTGATCACACTGACGAATTCAATATCAGAAACTTATCCTGTGCAGGTCGAGGGTCATTCCTTGGGAGACGTGTCTTAATATTGCCATCTACGGAGGGTTCTTCTGCGCCATCATTGAACCTACTTGCAGTCACTGCCTGTACGCTCATATAATTTCTTTGTTCAAATAACTAACTTATCATCACCTGCAGAGTATATGTGAACGACATTATCAATAGTCGCTTGAAAGCACATTTCCTTCCCCAGCTTATTGAAGGTGATGCAATATATTGAAAGTTGTATCTATATTGAAACTATGAACAGTATCTCGAGCCAGTATGCGTGTGGATGTGTCTTCGATGTAAGGTATATATCTTTGTTAACTTCTCAATACTTTGTGATATGCTTTCCTAGATTGTTACACGATATTTCCCATGGGGAACCACTCTCTGTCGGATGTACCAGGTTCGTCACTCTTATAAGGTTTATTTCAGGTTCTTCCTCTCACTCTTTGCAAACGAGCAAAGTTGATTTCCTCTTAGGGCATTCAACTCTTGGGGGAGACGTAGCTCATTCCAAGCTCGTGGCCTCACGATATCACAGAGTTCTCACTGACCACTGATGGCCTCAGCAAAAGTATGATTGACGAGTACCTTACTGAAGGGTGAGTACTTCCAATACATCATCATCCATAAAAGCTTCTTCGGAAACCCAAAATGAAGAATTTGTGACCTGACCCCAATTATTTGCTCGATTTAGATATGTGACCCCCTTCGTTGAACACGCAGCCCTCACGGTACGACAGCTCCTGGTCATCACTTTCCTATAGCTATAGGTAATCTGTTCGCTAACTCTCTTAAATCCACTGACCGTGGTCGCTCACTTATCCAGAACTCGACAGTCCATAATGGCTGTGTTTCCATTTTCTTGCGTTGGCCGATCTATGAGGGGCATATTGCTTCCCACAGCAGCTGTCATTGGCTTCTCATGCCTCCTGACATACTTCTTTGTATTATACCAGCCCATCGTCGGACCCGGCATTGTCCAGCGTCTAGGCTGGCAAGCTTGGGATGCGGTCGCCACAGTTGACTACTTCGATAAGGAACCTTCTAAGCCAACAGTCACTGGCGACCCAGCGGATGGCCAACCAATTCCAGTCAACGATGATGAGACAGATTGGTGGGAAACCACAAAAAATCAGTCCTGGGGTACTACCGATGATATAGAGAGTTATCCCCTTGACGTATGGGCTCCCTTGTTATCTCACGATACCGGTCGTATGTATGCTCGCCAATTTTGTCAGGGACTTATTTCAATTTCATATTTACAGTGTCTGAAATTGCTATCACGCGTTGTATGATGTCACCGAGCCTTGTCGGAAACCTCTGTGCACCCACGATAACCGTCGAGCAGGATGCCATCAAGGGTAACTGGGTTCGAGTGGACCGGGATCTCAACAAGCAAGCTGGTCTCTGGAATTTGGTACGCACGCACCACTATTTTATGTTACGTATTCCATGACTTACCACATTCACCTTAGAACATCTACTACAGACGGACGCGCCGTCTTGACATACCTCTCATTACCGACTTGCGCCTCCTTCCTGCCAATGAAATTCCTGAACCTCTATCAGATTCCTGGGTAAAAGTAGATCTCTCCATACGCTATGGTGTTATGCGTGCGGAACCAATGTACCTCTGGTACCTCCTGGGCAAAATGATGAATGAAATGAATGCGGAAGAGAAATCCAGTCTCATTACCGAAGTCGACATACTCTTTGGAGAGGATAGGCCTTGGTACGGATTTGAGAAAATAGAGCCTGCCGTAACTCCGGAAAAGGAAGGGCAACTAGAGAGCGTGTATGTGACATACCGCCGCGGCGCGCAATGTGAGCATGAACAGCCTTTATGCCGATAGTGTACTGAATTTGGTCTGCAGCGGTCCCTCAAGCCCATCCTTTACACTTCTCGCGGGACGGAAAATTCAAGATTTTGCAAGTTGCAGACCTGCATTTTTCTGTTTCCAGGGGCATCTGTCAGGGAAACCGATATTGATCCCTGCGTCAACTCCGATAATCTCACCAATACGCTCCTCGGACACGTTATGGACGAAGAAAAGCCAGATCTTGTCGTCTTCTCCGGCGACCAACTCAACGGGCAGGGCACGTCTTGGGATCCTAAATCCGTTTTAGCAAAGTTTGCAGTCGCAGCTATCTTCGGCAATCATGACGAAGAGAACGGCGATGTGAAGCAGGAGCAAGTACGTATGATGAATGCCCTTCCGTATTCTTTGGTGCAGAGGGGTCCAAAAGACATTCATGGTGTTGGAAATTACGTTCTAGACGTGAAGAGTGCTGATGCGTGAGTGTTTCCATTTGAGGATAGCAGAGTGCAAGCTGAGCTCGTTTGGTAGCTCCAAGACATCGCTGCTGACGCTGTACTTCCTGGACTCTGGATCCTACTCGAGCGGTTACTTGGACTGGCTCGGGTATTTCTTCCCAACGGAGTACGACTGGATACATGAGGTCGGTGTCCCTTGATATAATTGTGATCGTTATGTCAATTGCGCTCATATTTCCAAGGACCAAATCAACTGGTTTTTGCAAGAATCTTCCAAGATCCAGGCTATACAGCGTCCGTTCACACCAGACACTGGCAAGGACTTTGGTTCCATATGGAACAGACAGGCCGATCAGATCACGCCCACGACACACAAATTAGCCAAGCCTAATGCTATGATGTTCTTCCACATTCCTCTGTTGGTTCATTCTCATGCCGTTTCTGTCACATTTAAGTTTATCTTTTTCCAGGCAAGAGTCGTACGGTACAGCGGACAGGGACCCACGTACTGGCCAAGTGTTAGACATCGGTCTGCACGATCTGGAAGGATTCGGTGCTGCGAAGAAGAGTGATGGAATGTTTGACAAGGGTTTGAAGAAAGCACTGGAGAGTGGGCACGTTGCAAGTGGAGACATACCCGAAGTGAAGGTGGTCACAAATGGACACTGCCTAACGATTCTCACTGTACTGCAAAGATGAACACAATGTTGCTATCATGCATGCTTTTGTCGACTTTCTAGATTTCAGCTGGACGCTGTATGTTTTTGCAGGCATTCCGCCTTCCTGGAGAAGCTCAGATGATCGATCGCTTCATGCTCAAGTGCGCGGAATGATACATCGCCGGAAATGCTTGCAGGTTTGTGGACATCTGCCTAATTTGTTCGGATTACTTACCTGCCTTTGAATAGATGCTGCCTTTATTCTCGGGTATTCTATCATTATGCTCAATACCGATGCTCATAGTCTCAGATTAAAAATCGCACGACTAAGGCTGACTTCATCAAGGATTACCGTGCTATCAACGATGGAGAGTCTTCCGGATAGATTCTCGTCACATCTAGGGCAACGGATTAGGATGAAAGACGAAGTGTAGATGTCACAATCAACTTGCCCTCGACAGGTCCTGGTCTTACTAATGTGTTGACGAATGCGGGGAGGGACCAGGCATGTGTGATGCAGTCCAATGACATGGCCAACAATACTAAAGTAAGTTGCTAGTCTTACAATTGAACGCTGATTGATATCTTGTAGTCACTATTCAAAACGCTCATGCGTCCTCAATGAAGATGATCTCGTACTGGAGACCAACACTTCAGCGCGTCACGCTTCATCCATGTTAGGCTGATGTTTGAGGTGGCACGGATACTCTTCTTGGCTGGATTGTTTAGCCCACTTCAAACTACGGATGGCCTTGAGATAGCTGATCTCTGCTTGTACGGATTCAAGAATGCCATCCGCATAGTTTACTCCTTCGATTCGGACCTCGAACGCAATGCGCTCGTTAGTACCCTTGCGAAGTTCACGTTCATCAACACTCTTTGCTGAACCCACTTCCTCAGGGACGTGTTCTTGCGGGAGCTCATTTCAAACGCCAATAATACACTCGATAAGCTTCGGTTCGCCGTGGTCACAGAGAAGAGTGTGTGGGATGGTGTCATGATGTGAAAGAGCTTGCTAGTGCATTGTTGGAGTCATCGATGGGCACGGGAATGATAGGTGGATGAAGGGAATGACTGAGAAGCATGGATCCTATTCAGAGACAGTACGAGTCCGCGGTAATCTGAGTAGCTTGGTCGTCCTGCAGTGTTTTGAAAGGCTAACAATTATAAAAATGCAAAGGAAAATCTATGTTGGGCATCAATAGATGTCGAGCATGGGATACCTAGGCGTACAGTACCATGGAAGATAGTTTGAAAGTAATGATTCTCATTGACGGTTAGCGTTTATTCTAGCGGGACCAGCTTCAATGTAAAACTAATACGATATCGACCAATTTAGGAACTTCTTAGCGCCACGCAACTATATCCAGCGGATCCTGGAATCTGGTTTCTCCCGCCTCGTTCGATAAAAACATACTGATGCAACATCTTCTCTCCATCGCTCTATTACCCCCCTCAGGCTCATTCAAATTCTTTCCTCGAGCGATCTCACCTGCCGCTTCCTTACTTATGAAAAATATCTTTGCGACTACTTACCGGAGTTCTCGAAATGCTGCGTGCCCCAAGACACGGCCATCACCTTCAGATATATTTCAATATCACAAGACGTCCCCTCTCGGTTCCCCTCCTGTAACCCGCCGCACTCCTTATTCTACGAAGGCAATACTATTCCAACAGCAACAACGAAGATGTACTAACCACGACTTGGATGTGTCTCATAGCGGTGCGTTTACTACATTATGCTATAGAAAAGCTTCCCTTCCTCACACAGGACCATGCAACAGTGTCATCCGTCCCGGCCATCAGTTTCTTCGTTTCTTTGCTAGCAAAGTCTACCTCATCAGGCGCATGGGATTTCGACGCGTCTTTAAGCGTACTACACAGAACGAAGCGAACGGCTTGGTACTCGCAGGTTGAGGCGAATATTGGGGACTCCCAGGTAAGTACATAGTATATGACATACTCTGCAGGCAGTTCAACGGTTGACGATCCAATAGACATATTCGTTCTATTCTTTGGACGACAACAACTTCGGGAAACTCAAAAATCCCACCATGCTTCCAATTTCGCAGCACCACTATGTCCCTGCACGTACTATACGCGAGATACATCGATCGCGCTCCTTCGGGAAAGGACCAAGGAAAGACGACCAGGCTAAAACCGAGTATGCGCTTGCTTTTGAACAGGACAACATAAAATTATCTTCGTCTACTTAAACGGACCTGGTGTTTACTACTGTCTTACAGGTACTATTTGCGCAAGCGAGAGCATCTCTTGCCACTCTTAATGCGAAGTTACTGAATGTGCAGAAGTTTTTCTTTGGTGACCGGTAAGCAAGACCAGCATGAACACTTTGCCTTTTGCGTTATCTGAGCCCATTATCAGGCCCATGACTCTTAATGTTTACATAGCTTCGCATGTTCTCCTGTTGCTTAATCCGCCTTTCCCGGACCAACTCACGCGAAGCATTCTCATGCCAATACGACCCCTGCGCAACCCTCCCAAAACGATGAAGAGCCGAATGGATGAAGCTGACCTTCGATTTCGACGATGGATATGGTTTAAGTTTGCGCTTGCTTTTGGTGGTGTGGCGTGCTGCATCGCTCAACTCTGTATCAAGGAACCGATGGATTGGCAGACACGGTCAGTGTTTAACTTAGATTGTATATTCTCGACTTTGATCAATGTTCTATAGCTCGGCCATCTTCATATTTGTTTCAAGTACGTGCGCGGGTGGTGTCAGACTCGGAATCAACCAGACCGCAGGAGACACTGTCGATCACGATCGGAACCCATCAAACAATGCGCAGGCCACGTACTATCAGAGTCGCGCTCATTGCCTCGGTCAGACGCGCCAAGTGACTGTCTATCGGCGCTTAATCACGAGGGGCACCATCGACGAGCGTATCATTCAGTTAGAGCATGTCAAGAAATAATTTGACTTAAGCTCGCTACGCTAGTAAAATTTGACCTAAGCTCTCTAATTTTTCAAAACTTGTACATAAATAGCGCAAAGTCACAAAAGTATGCCAGGGATTAGCGCGGGTAATTGTATCAAGAGCTCTACCTATCTTCGAACAGCTTTTGATGAGTTGCACGCGTATGCATTCAAACTAAACGAAAAACATGTACTAGTGACTACAAATTAAATAATACCAACTGGCCCAAGACTTGACAGTGCCGCGTCATAGGCACGATATAGCGAGCAACAAATTACAAGTTCAACATTTGCGTGTATTTGTTTTTGTTTGACTCACGTGACTTTTAGTTTCAACATTCGAACGTTCAACATTGAACACGTCATCCTTCCCTCTTCTACCACATCCTTCCTTCTTCTACGTTGCCCACTGTTCGCAGTTCGTGAGTATGTCGATCCTCGTTCGAGCAACGGCCATACTGATCCAAGTCGTCGGCCACCGTTCGCAGTTCATGAGTATGTCGATCTTCGTTCGAGCGACGGCCATGCTGATCCAAGTCTTTGCCCACCGTTCGTAGTTCGTGAGTGTGCCGATCTTCGTTCGAGCGACGGCCATGCTGATCCAAGTCTTTGCCCACCGTTCGTAGTTCGTGAGTGTGCCGATCTTCGTTCGAGCGACGGCCATGCTGATCCAAGTCTTTGCCCACCGTTCGCAGTTTGTGAGTGTGTCGATCTTCGTTCGAGCGATGGCCATGCTGATCCAAGTCTTTGCCCACCGTTCGTAGTTTGTGAGTGTGTCGATCCTCGTTCGAGCGACGGCCACGCTGATCCAATGCTGCCCAGCGTGCAGATCCCTAAGTTGCGTTCGACCATCGAGCAGCGCCAAGTCAGACTGCTGAGGCCGATTCTAGTCATCATATTGTTTTATAGTAACACCACGCTCATTCCTTACATCTTACACTTCACTGTACTCGTCCTGATACCCAGTTCCAAGTGAAACCTAATTGATCTGAACATTGTGTGATATTAAGCCTCAAAAAACATGTCCAGTGCAGCTAGGATGCTCATAACTTTCAATAGGATGCTACAAAACTATCAATAATTAGCTCTAGGATCGTAAATGTGACTGTCCGTTACTATTCGTGACATGAGTGTGACTCACGAAATAGAGGCCCATCACGAATAGAACCGTAATGGATAGTATCTGTTATGGAACCATGATCAGCGTGAGAAATGTTAGATATGTAAGAAGGTTTGCTGCAGGCGCAGATCAGTTACAATGCATAGAGTTCAACTGTCAGTCCGCCTTCAAGAGTAAATCAAAATCAAATCTACCTCGCACTATATCAAAATGAGATGGCATTAGTATAGATATATATTCATGCATATGTTACATACAAGATGCACATCAAAATGATATTCTTTCATACACATGTTGCACAAATATAATATCATGGGATTCTAATCTAGAGATTAGATATGTCATAATGAGTTTTATTGGTCAGCTCTACCTGGTCATATCTATGTGTGACATTATGTCAATAATATTCAAGGCTGGTATCACACTGCTGTCTGCTTGCAAAACACGCATCAAGCGATGATCTTCTGGCATGTTCTTGTCATATGTTGGATATGTGCATCACTACAACAATAATATCCAAGGCTGGCATCGCACTGCTGTCTGCTTGCAAAACACGCATCAAGGCGATGCTTTTCTGGCATAGTCATATCATATGTTGGATATGTGCTTCACTATGACAATAATATCCAAGGCTGGTATCGCACTGCTGTCTGCTTGCAAAACATGCATCAAGGCGATGATTTTCTGGCATAGTCATATCATATGTTGGATATGTGCTTCACTACGACAATAATATTCAAGGCTGGTATCGCACTGCTGTCTGCTTGCAAAACACGCATCAAGGCGATGCTTTTCTGGCATAGTCATATCATATGTTGGATATGTGCTTCACTATGACAATAATATTCAAGGCTGGTATCACACTGCTGTCTGCTTGCAAAACATGCATCAAGGCGATGATTTTCTGGCATAGTCATATCATATGTTGGATATGTGCATCACTACGACAATAATATCCAAGGCTGGTATCGCACTGCTGTCTGCTTGCAAAACATGCATCAAGGCGATGATTTTCTGGCATAGTCATATCATATGTTGGATATGTGCTTCACTATGACAATAATATCCAAGGCTGGTATCGCACTGCTGTCTACTTGCAAAACACGCATCAAGGCGATGATTTTCTGGCATAGTCATATCATATGTTGGATATGTGCTTCACTACGACAATAATATCCAAGGCTGGTATCACACTGCTGTCTGCTTGCAAAACATGCATCAAGGCGATGCTTTTCTGGCATAGTCTTATCATATGTTAGATATGTGTGACACCATGATAATAATATCTAAGGCTAAAACATGGTGTATAATAATGTTGTTTGATTACCAATTATATCTGGTCATATCAATTTAGGGTCGATTCCCTGATGGATGGTCTGGGTCTGGCAATATGATCGACAGGGGACTATTCAGTGCTCCGGTATCAACTTCATCCAAGACCTCCCACGTTTCATGGTGTTGTTATATGCGTTCCAACGATTCAGTCTTGTCCATTGGGGTCGAAACACGGACTTCAAGCACGATGAGACGAATGATTCTCACAAACTCATGATTGATGGCGTAGATCTCGAGCTTCATACGAGTCACAAAGACAGAGTGGCACACTACGGACTCAAGGGACGCGCCACTAATGTGTTTCCTGTCACTAGCGCAAAACTCTCCAAGGACAACCCAGAGATTGCGAAAGATGGCATGGTGGCTAAAGTCTTTTGGGCGGAGGAGCAACGCGCTAGCGAGCCAGACATTTTGAAGAAGGTCTACGAGATTGCGGAAGAGCAAGATGCCGTGAAGGGCCATGTTCCTCACCTACTATGGCACCACAAATTCAAGGATCCTACGTCCAAAATCAGAGAAGCGCTCGGCGTTTCAGAACCAGCGAAGGGTAGTCGTGTGCTCTACATTCTTGTATTCCGCAAGCTCAAGCCCATTACGGAGCTCAAAGGCACAGAGTTCTTCGACGCGTGGCGGCAATGCATCATGTGTATGTGGCTCATTGTATCTGCCTCTCTCCATTGGTTGAAATGATGTGCTTTGTAGGCCATTATGCTCTCTGGCAAGCAGGAGTCTACCACCGAGATGTCAGCCCTGGTAACATGATGTGGTACCGGAACGGAACCGTCTTCATGGGCGTCTTAAACGATTACGATCTATCCTCGTTGGCGACTGCGCTGGGTCCTCAGGGCAACGAGCGTACGGGGACAATACCGTTCATGGCACTTGATCTTCTCAGCAAAAAGGGCCAACGAGGCGAAGTCAAACATTTGTATCGTCATGATCTCGAGTCGTTCGTGTGGGTTCTCGTCTGGGTCTCCTTGCGTTACAAGGATGGGCGACTATTATCACGGAAATCTCGCCCTTTCGATGAATGGGCAACCGTAGATGCCGAGACTTGTGGTGAGAAGAAGTCATTCTTTCAGACCAACTTTTTGCAGTACGAAGTCTTCGCCGTGGACCAACGTATGTGGGAGTTGGTGATGGATTGTTTACAGTTGCTTAAAGCAGACGCCTATCGTCGAGAAACCATTGAATACAAGAAGCGACGACAGGCAGGAGTCGGTAGGCTGATCATGGCGGAGGAATTAGAATTAGATGACCTCAAATTTCTCGACTTATTTACGCACACGGAGGCCTGGGTTCAGCTCAGCAACAGCGTACAGTGATATTCTCCTCGCTCCAATTACATATGTAATATCACATATTCAGCATTAACGTCATCATTACAAGCTGGACCTCAATCGCTAATTGGCGTCCGACAACATCACTCAGACCAAGACAGGAAGAGATGTGGCGATGGTCCCTAAATTGACGTTCCCATATCCTACGAGCAGCAAGTCGACCTTGTATGTATGTATTGACGAATATACTGAAAGCTGGGACGAGTTTTCTAATCATACCGCGGAATCGAAGAGGGATACAGACTTCATCCAGCGTGGGTCGCTTGAAGGCGTGCACGACACTGTTCACTGATTGCTTGTGGGTGGAATACATTGGTTCCAACTTTGGCTCATGCTTACTCCAGCGATGAGTTAGGGTGGGAATGGACGAATGGTTAGTTGTTTGCGTGCAAGTAAGGTTTGTTGATCTAATTTGCAGAGTCACCCAGACTACGTGAGCAATTCCTTCTGACCTCTGCAATGATTTTGGCGCTCGTCTTCACATAGGCCGGTTTCGATCCGATCTTTTTCCGTGCGTGAACAGGTGCAAATTACCCGTCTGCATTACTTACGTGGTTTGCTTCAGTTCTTCATTCGAATGTGGACAGACTGTGTATGTATGATTTCGTCCAAGGGCGTTGTCTTGTTAGTGAATCCCCCAAGTGGCTCTGTGGGAGTGGTGCTACACCGAATACTGGATGGGAAGCGGATATGAACACGATGGGGAACAATACCCTTGGACACAGGTATGGGCTGGATGATGTTTTCGCACAGATACTGGATAGCTGTCTCTAGTGCCACGCGCCTATAGGCGCGTGGCACTTACGCGCAGGTCTACAACGAACAGCTCCTTCCAGACGGACCACTCCAACCGTTCCGAACGGAACAAGGAAACTACTGGGCCTCTTCTCAGGCTAGGGTGTGACATGGGTGGACCCGGGTGGCACCCGTACCCAATCCGCGGGTGGATGGAACTTCAGAGGCCTACCCGCACCCGTGCGGGTGAGAGTACCACGGGTGCGGGTGGATCCACGGGTGGGTCCGCAGATGGTATGGGTCACCCGCGGGTGACACATTATGAATCGTAGAATACGACATGGGTAGTACTACATAATATCAATCACAGTCGATTTTGCTGATACCAGCCTGCCTGATTCTTTTTCCTTGCCCTTTGTCATTTGAACCTGCACTGACCCTGCTAGTGCAACGACAAAGTCAAGAAGTTAGCATCATTCTCGCCGATACTCAGATCAAATTAATCTTTAGTGAAGCTGGTATTGCAAGTCGTATCATGTCCGCGGCAGGCACGACCGGCCAAAATGAATGAGGCAGTGGACACCAGGTCGCAAAATGAACCGGTTGTTCTTTCAAGACTAGCAGCACGCAAATAGCATGAGTGGAGAAATTTGTATTTCTGAATTGCAAAGAGTGGAGTGCTACTAGAGTCGGTTCAAGTGAGTGATTTATGCGAGAGAACTCACTATCATGAACTACTGTACTATACTGAAGACTGAACCAGATGGAGGTGCGCGCCCGCGGCTGTTTTCGTCGATTGGAGACTGCATTAATGCATCCTTTACATGTTCTCTAATAAAATTTCTGGGTATACATACGCAGAACAAACATCGATTGGACTTCAAAATTTATCACGGCAAATCGGCGAATTGAACCGTAACCTATCGTCCACCATACTTTCGCGCTTGCGCATGCATAGAATTGAACTCGTATGCTGTACAATTGTGTTGGCAATGTATATATGTTGCTTTATCTGTAAGCACTGGAATTCAGGAGTAACCATTTAGTAGACGGATTCAAAGACAGCGGGAGAACTCGCATATCACGAACTATACCCATTAATCGCCCCATCGCCATTGTTTAGCGACGGCGAGTGCAGTTCTAACCATGAACTCGAATGGTGTGATCCCCTGTAGTTTGGCATTCTGCCGGATTCTGCCCACAGAATTCTGCCATCTGCCAGGCAGAACCGGTTTGGCAGAATGGGGGACTTCTGCCCACAGCACTAAACACGCTCCTGCAGGTTCTACCAAAATTTCTGCCATCGAGACAGCCACAACAATTCTGCCTGATCGATCAGAATCATGCTCATGAGTGTATGCACGATATAAAAGCTGGCTGTCGTCCCATAGCGCTCCCCGATATCATTCGAGAATTCCCTCACAAGATTCTTCATCGCCGCCTCGCAGCATCATCTAGCACGGAAAATGCGTTTCTCGTTCCTCGCCGTTGCTATTTCTTTGACAGCGTCTATGATTGTCAGTGCATGTGGCACGCAATATTCAGGTTGCAAAACAGATGCAAATTGCTGCCCGCACTACCAATGCACAAATTCGGCTGTGAGTATGAGCAGGTCGCTGTGCAACCATGATTCAATCACATGACTCACCTGCACGCCTTAGAGAGGACGGCTCTGCGCGTTCAGTGGAAGTTGAGCCGGGGGCCCGAGTGGTACATCGCGACAGTGAGCCATGTTTCTGCTTTCGCTTTGGTATCATGGTTGATGGAGCAATATCTAGTTCAGAGTCAATCAGTGTAGTTGTTTGTGGAGAAATCTTCGTGCTGCTCGAGCAATGTAGATGTTTGAACTTATCTGAAAATGATCGACTGTGTCTAGTCTTTCTCGTGGTCCACTAAGCTCGAGTTTGAGAGGCTGTCGAAACGAGCGATCATTGCCGTTGATGATTGATATCTGGAGGCTGTATGAAGATGGAACATACTGCGCTGATATTTTCTCGAATCTGTTTGTCTGACGTCAGCCTCGAATAGCTCATGGATCTATATCTCTGCGACTCGCCAGAGTCAATCCATCGAGCGCTGCAACGGCTCTTGATCTGGAAAGTCTGCAACTCATCGTCTGCCATCAGGGTTGGGATGTCATCAGAACTCAATCAACACATCTCCAAAAGCTTGTCCCAGTGCAACGATTGGATCTAGGGAGAAGAGAGTTGTGACGGTGATATAAAAGGCGAGTAAGATAGAGTCGCCTTAGGACTAGTAGTGCCAAGGGTGCCTGGTGGGTGTTGGTTTCTTGGGCCTTGCTCAGGGTGCCGCTTGGTACTAAGCCAAGAAGCGATCCGCGTAAGCCTTACCAAGGCCTCGTCAGTGACACGGCCTTTGGTCAGCTTACATCTCAATAAGCGAAGCTAGCCAGAAGTGCAAACTGAGTACGAAGATAAATCTAGTGAAGCTGGTAGTGCAACAACCATGTCACGTCCGCGGCAGGCACAACTGGCAGAAGTCAGGCAGTTCACAGGACGAAATAATTGTTCTTTAAATTGATGCAAATGGCGAAATGGAGTAATTGGATTTCCGGATCGCATTGTCGCAAAGAGTGAAGCTCTGCGAAGACAAATATGAGCGGGAGAAGTTACAACTCACATATCATGTGACTATACATCAAGTCCTTCTATGTGGCTTGCCGAAGCACAAGTAAAATTTCTGCATAACTTAAACTATGGCAAAAAAACGGTTGGCAAGATGATCTAAGTACTAGTACCAACCACTAATTAAGCATGCGCCGGACCGTGGGAATATACAAAAACTTTGGCTACCCTCAGGAATCAGGATCACCGACTTGGTCAAAATACTCATTTTCATAGCCTTACACTTCTAAAATGTCGACCAGCGGGCTGAAGGCGATTGCCCCTGTACCCACTGCGGCAGATTTCTTGGACATCGTCTTGTCCAAGACTCAGCGGAAGACACCTACAGTGAGTCTTTTGAGGATATCATCTAGAGCAATCTAATCATCTAAGACTCAGGCCCGATTTTTGCGTGAACAAAGCTACCCCAAGTGTACGTAGCAACCTTATTAATTGAATCGCATAAGTTTACTTTGAATAGATTATTCGTTTCCCGAGTTTGAAGGAATTAAGGTCGATCAGACTGCCATGACATCCCAAGAGCGTGCCTTAGCGCGCAAAAGGGTGCAAGCCTACTACGATTTTGATCCGCAGACCAAGGCGACACAGGTGGCCTCGCATGCTTGGAAGTATTTACCTGTTCCAAACAAGGAAAATACTGCTGTGCCAAATGATCATACCGTCATCCCTCACTACCGCACATTTATTGTGCATGTGAAACTTCTGGAGCATGCATACAACCACTCCTACTCATTCCAGCTCCACCACAAAGGGATAGCTCATTCGACACAGCTTGTAGGTACCGTCGCAGTCTTTGCGCGGCCGGACCATTCTCCTTGTAAAGCGTGTGCCGCGCGTAGTGAGGTGAGATCCGTAGTTCGCGGAATGATTCCCATCCCTCCCGAATTGACCGAGAGTATCATCAAATTAAACGGAGGCACAGAATCAGGGACTTCGTCCGACCAGACCCTCGCTCACATCAAATGGGGGTTTCTTGGAAGGCTTGTTGATGCTACTGGCTTAGAGCTTGCCGGGGCTGAGGGAGGGTTGCAGGCGACCCAGGTACCACAGCACTGTACCACTTCTCACAGAGTCACTCCCGTAGAAATTTTTCTGGTGTCGGCTGCTGTTGCTGAGCACGTAGAGGACAAAGATCTTCCTGTCTACGTGTGACTGGCCGCACCATGGCGACATCCTAAATGTAAACGTATCGTTCTTCATTTTGGTAATAAGATTTTTGGTAGGGCGGGTGGTTAGCGACTCACAAGGATTAGTGCACTGATGCAGCGCGCCATGAAATACTTGATTACCACAACGTCAAAGTATTTTATCCCTGTACAATATCTAGTGATACATGTCACATGACCCCATTTTCTTTGGATGGGCTGCGTCAAGGACGAGGCGAACGGAAGATGGAGCTGGTGTCCATGAATGTCGGCGGAGGAAGCGGAGGAGATGCCAGTCTGGGATGAACAGAAGGCTTGAACATCAGAACTATCCCGACTGACAGCACTCCCCTTGATATATTACTCATCTGTTCGTGATCCAAGCAAATGTTACTGAAGCGGGTGAGAGCGGAGAGGGTTGGCTGTTTGCTGTCAAGTGTGTCATGTCGCTACTGTGTGAATTCGGAGGTCGCACCGCGAGATTACGTGGTATTGAATGTACTTATCTGTCACAGCCATAAGTATCTGAGGATTGGCTATATAGTAGATGACATAATTAAGGTTTCGTTGCCAGCTGCGAGCAACTTACTCATAAGTATCTCGGTTGGAAACGAATCGCTCAACAGACAGTACTCTTGGATGGTACAAGTGACCCCACCAACTTTCCCGCCGACCCTCGTCGATCTCAGCAGAAATGCATCTGTCATATCATCATCCTCCGAAACTGACATCCCATCTGAATCACAAAAGTCTTCCCGCCCACGACCAGCACGCACTTTCTCTTCCCCGCGTTCCCAAAGCCCACAGCCCAGAATTGCTACTCCCTCCAAACCACCAACTTATCTCACTCGTGAACTCGGAGTATCCAGCCGTCAAGAACTCCCACAACCCCAACAGCAGACCAAGGAGAGGAGCAAGAGCAGGAAGAGATCACGAGAGGCAAGTAGGGCGAGGAGTGCAAATGGTAGACTGGGGGCCCAAGAATTTACTTTTGGAGACACCCTTGGAGAAGGATCTTACTCGACAGTGTGTCCATCACTTATTACCCGCACCCCCTACTCATGTCACCTCAGGTAATGCGTGCACGATATATCCGAACTGGTCAGGAATACGCTATCAAGATCCTTGACAAGAATCATCTCATTCGAAAGGACAAGATGCTCGTTGCCCTCGCAGAGAAAAATGTTCTCGTCAAACTGGGTGCCGGTCACCCAGGTATCATACACCTACACTGGACCTTTCAGGACGAGTGGAGCCTATGTCAGTACCACCTTCTTCTCTGTGCGTGTGCATCCGATCCCGGTTATTGGCCGGCTATTCCTCTTTGGCAGATAGTGCTTCACACTGCCACGCCTGCTTTAGTGATCGGGTGCATGGAACACGCTTTTATCCGCTTTTATCATGAACCCCCTTCGTTAATGTCCTACCAGTCTTCGTCCTTGACTTGGCGTCCAATGGGGAGATGCAATCTCGCATATCACGCCTCGGCTCCCTAAGCCTCACCTCTTCCAGATATTACGCAGCACAGATCGTCGACGCACTGGAGTATATGCACGGGAAAGACGTCATTCATAGGTGCGTTACTCCATCACCTTTCCCGGAGGTTCTCTCCACCTCACCTGGAAAAGGGTACATGTACTCAATTGCTGACGTCACTTTCAGAGACCTCAAACCCGAAAACCTCCTTCTAGATGACCAGTTTCGAATAAAGATTACTGATTTTGGTACCGGAAAGATATTAGAGAACGGAGGTTAGCTAATGTCTTTCGTGTATACGCGTTTCTCACAAGTCCCGAAGCGGACAGAGCCAAAACATTTGTGGGCACCGCGCAATACGTCGCGCCAGAGTTGCTAGAGAGCAACGAGACAAGTAAGAGGTGCGCTTATCCTTCAAAACACATACATATATCGAGTGTCATTACATTTATATTTTCCCTTTCTTCGTTTTTGGCATCGGGAACCCTTGTGTCCGATGTTTCAAACACAACTCATCAATTTACTGATATCTCTTACAGCTCGGATCTCTGGGCATTTGGCTGTATAATATATCAAATGATCTCTGGCCGATTCGCATTCCAAGGCCTCAGCGAATACCTCACCTGGCAAAAGATCAAGTCTCTCGACTACACCTTCCCAGACGGGTTCGACGAAGACGCCAAGGACCTCATACGGCGTCTCTTTGTACACGATCCGACACAACGGCTCGGCGCCGGCGGTCCAGACTCTGCTCACTCATACGCGGCACTTCGAGCACATCCATTTTTCGCGTCTGTATCGTGGGAGACGCTGTGGACCGACCCTGCACCTCTTTTGGAGGCGGGGCTGGTGAAGAAGGAGGTACCTGCGGCAGATGAGGTGGAGGGGGAAAAGTGGAATGATTTAGGAGAGATGTGGGATCGATTAGTGGGTGGTCATGCTGATGTGGGTAGCAGTGGGGATGGTGAGGTAAGTGGGGATGGCGTGGGATGGGCAGAGGACAGTGAGGGGACGATGTTGCATTCATTCAAGACAAGGTATGCGGAAGAGGGCCCGATGGGAGAGAATCCGGATTATCTTGTATGGCAATCAAGGACGAGTGAGGGGAGGATGATGCCGGGGCTGGAAGAAGATCTGGAAGAGACGCAGACGGTCGTTGACGAGCACGAGCACAACACTGCATTACCGGAAATACAGACCTTTCCACCACCAACGCAGGATGGAGCGGAACCTTTGTCACCATCAGAAGTCTCTCCTCTCCCTGCTGAGATCATTCCCCCAATTATATCTGTCCACGTCCGCAGAGTGAACGGAACCGGTTCAGGCTCTAGCTCTTCTGACGGGAGCCCCATCGTTGATAGGGTGGCAGCAGATCTCGACATCAAGATGAGGATTGGCTCAGCTACTGAGGCAAAGCTGGATCCAAGCCTATCGCGCGGACGGAATCGTGCGCAGACTCCGGTACAGGGTAACGGGCCATGTTCGAATGCAGATTGGTGCGTCGTTGATGTACTCAAGTTATAGACACTCCTAATTAGCCATTTCTTTTCTGACCCTTTGCCCTCATAGGTCAAGCCTTCTCTTACTGTCCGAATGCGTCCTATTCCATACGCGCGTCGAGGCTCGGTCGCCGAAGCGCCGTGGTAGTAAACTACGTCTTCCGATTAGCGCGAGCCTCACGAAGACGAAGACGCGGCAGCTGGTGCTTACAAATATGCGGCTGCTATGCGTGAAACAGAAGGGGGGTGGTCAAGTGAGCTTGAAGAGTGAGGTTGGGTTGGGCGCCGGAGATAAGTGCAAGGAACGCGAGAAGCCGAGGGAAGGAAAGGAGAAAGAGCGGGATGCAGGTAAGGACTGCAGAAATGTGATCGAGAGTGCAGAGCCGAAAGGCGAGCGAGAGTTTGTAATTTTGACTGTCAGTCCTTTCACTCCTGTTTTACGTGGTTCACCCTGTTGATGCTCTACATGCCACGCAGTCTAATAGATCACAGACATACGCTGCAGAGACGAGCGCTATGTCTGCGATGTGGGTGGAGAAGATCAACGAGGCTCTCGTTCGGGGAAATGCGCATCTCCAGACACGGACTCAGGCATGGAGACCGGAATCAAGATGATATCCAAATGTAATGCACCGCATCTGTGAGCTTGACGACTCGGGGTTGTTATACTTTCCTTCTTGACCTCAGGGGACAAATTCACGCGCGACTCGGGGTAACGATTTATGTAGTAATTGGTATTGGTATTGGTATTGGTATGCGCGTGCGCGCATCTACAATTTGTATTACTTACTCGGATTTGGGATTGAGTTATCGGTATTTTTGTGCAGCAGTTACTAGGGGAGCTTAGAGTCAGAGTTACATCCCAGTGAAAATCGGAAGATGCCCTCGCGCCGAGTCGCACGCGGGAGATCGACGGACATTGAAAATCGATAGAATCAGAAAATGGGCTACACGCCGGTACTAGTATACCCGTTCGCGCCAGCTCCTCTAGCGAGGACTGTCCTATCCCAGTGCCGGGCTAATGTAACGTGCCGCAGGAGTGTTGAAAAAAAAAATCAAAAATCATCAGCGCGGTCGCTGGCAGCGAGCGAGAGATACGACTCACTACTTGCGAGGGATGATATCCCCACGCTCCTTCGCGTGGTTGATTGCGCAAAGCAAAGCTGTGTGGCCCGCAGTGGTCTCTGGATGTACAGCGAGGAATGCAGGCTCATGTCCATTGAATCTATTACACGGAATGGTGATGGACTCCAGCGCAATCATTCATTGCAAAAAAATTCTCATTCTTCCCGCGGTGCCACTCAGGTGGCCAATCTCAAAGTGGAAGTAGCAAGCCATGCTCGGGGTCACCACCTGTCCAGTGCTTCACAATTTGTTTCCAAGAGGCAGCTCTGGGGATGTGGCTCTCATCAGAGTGTCGTTTCGGAACATCAGGTACGACGAGTCCCTTCTCGGGTAGTAGCGAGCGCAAATCAACTTGAATGATGGCGCCATTTGTAATTTGAGTCAGTGCAGAGGGCTCTGGGAGAATAGAGGAGAGAATAGCAGGGCATGGTTGAGACTCGGAGCTGGGTGGCTGGGTCGATGATACAGTCAGTAGCATGCAGCCGTAGCAATCCGAGAGAAAGGTGTATTGAGTGGCTGCGCCGCACATATGATGACTGCAGTAGATTCGTGCCTGCATCTTCAGCGGGATAGTCTTCGACAGAAGAGCTATAACGGTTTTGGTGGAGAATCATAGGGGGATGGTGTGGAGATCTGTTGAGGTGAGATGACCATGAGATGAACTTGGCTTTGGCTCAAGTGCAAGATGACGAAAAATAGTGCATACTACCTGAGCTGGTAGCGAGGTATCTATTTCCTCTAAGTGGAATATTCAGTCGCGAATTCGCGCAGCTATTGTGTTGTCCGTGGTGCAGACGTAGTGTCAACTCTCAATATCACACCAAGTGTTGTGATTTAGGAAGATGACAATACTTGGCGATATTGTCCTCATGTGGCAACAATGAGCCGTCCCATGCAAATGTGCGTGCAATCGCATTCGTAAGTCTTGCATTCCCTGGGCATAACGTTAAGCAGGAGATTGGTGATTCTGCAGGAGAAGTCCTAGTGGTAGTAAGTCACTTCTACCCTGTCCTCCTGTTCTAGCGTCCAAATTTCGTTATCCCCACTGACAATGTTTACATGTGTTATGTACATGGTTCTAGGCCCGGGCCGGCGGGCCCCCACACTGGCCCTCGCAGCCTGCCCCTCACACTCAAGGCAGTAGCTGAGAAAGAACCTGGTTTTGACTAGGCTCGTGACCAGCCTGGTGTATACTAAGGTAGGCGTCATGCAGATTCTACAAACATCACATGATGTGACATGAGTGCGACGTGTCAATGCTAACTACGCCGAGCGGATGCCGAAGAGGATAAGTAAAGTAAGGTAGATGTCGAGCGAATGGTGAGGAGGATAAGTAAGTAGGTAGTACTGTAGAGTGTGCATATACAAATGCAGACATTAGAACACTTTATGTGAGATATATACCAATGAAAATATGCTAAAAAACTTAAATGGAGACTTGATCAAACTCTCGCATGATGGACTCTGGAAGAACGCGATGGCCACGGTACTTTGGACTTGCGAGAAAGGCTTGCTAACAATACTCAAAGCTGCACCATTGGATGCTTTGCTCAATGCACTGCAGACATCATCTGCAACATGACCCTATTGTTGACGATCGATGATGTAACATAGGCGCATGCTACCATCTCCGGAGGATTAACCTCCGGAGCTTCTTTACTTTACCTTTTCCAGTCGTTATCATCCTTTACCTTTTCTAGTTCTTATCATCTCTTGGCACCTTCTGCACCATATGTCGTCCTCGCCGGTACTGATGTCACTGGCAGCTTCCTTCGCTTAGGTTCCCTACTTATATGTTCTTGTCCCCATAGTTTCACCTCAGCATCATTTATCACGTCCTGCTGAGGTATGCCTTCTTGCTCACTAGTACTTGACCCTTGCTGACGTACCCTAGACTTGTCCTAGGTAGATTCAATGTCAGCGTCGTTTATCACGTCCCGCTGAGACTTGTCCTAGCTTCGTACAGGTTATGAGCCCTGAGCTCTAGCAAAGCTCAGACACCCACGAAGTTGATGACTCTCGCATTAATGTATAACGTTCCCGCTGCAGGTCTGCACCAAACTCATCGAACTTCTCCCCAGTACCTCATCGTCATGGGGAAGTACGACTTCATCATCGAACTAACCGGTGTAGGGATTCATTTCTGGCTGGGCTTGTAGAGACTGTTTTTACCTTACCTTATGTTGGCACTTTTGTAGCTTACATAATCAATGAATCTTTTCACCAGTTACCAGTATGGGTCTGAGGGCTGACCAAGTTTCTATGATATTTCCTCTCCTCTGAGCCTTAAGCCTAGTCCAGAAACCCTTTAGGGTCGAATAGCAGCTAGGTTCTGCAAGACCCAACATTGTTCAGACTCACCATCTGAATTGTTGTACCTTCACCGGCGCAGATGATTATCCTTCCTGGTGTCGTGCAGTGACCCTCGCTCTTCAAGGGGATGGACTATGGAACCACTGTAGTTCTGGTACCGACCCTAACAATTACGCAGAATTCGCCTCAGTCATACCCTCTCCGGCAGTCGCTGGGTCTCCTACTGCCACCGAAAAACAGAACATTATTGACTGGATCAAGGAGGACGCACAGGCAAAAGGTATTGTCTGTAGGAAACTCTCAGCCGTTGTTCAAGGTCTCCTCAACGAGTCCTGGACCGCGAGAGAACAGTGGAATACCTTAGCAACTCATTTTGGACGTCTAGACATCACGTCTCAATTTGAACTTCGCGCACAGCTGTTTGCTGAAAAACTCAAGGACCCAGACGATACACCACGTTATATTAGTGCGTTTGAGAATGCTAGGCGCTGCTTCGCAGAGATGGGTGTTATAGTCACCGAGGACGAGCTGGTGTTCCTTCTACTCCACGGCCTTCCACACACTCCTGACTGGCTCATATTCAAGCGTATGACTATGAATTTGTACAGCACTCCCTTGACAATGTCTTCCACCTCCTCTGCCTCCGCTACCGCATCCACTACCACCACCACCACCACCACTAAGATGACCTTTTTGGCTGTAGTCACATCCTTATCCGAGGAGGCTAACCGTCTGCGAGGAGAACAGAAGCTTGCTGGACCTGGTTCGGAGTACATGAATGCCACGTCATTCAGGAACTTCGACAGTAGGAAGACTAACCCCAAGACCGGGATCCGCATTCATAGGTCTAATCCCAAGGGGGTGAGTTGCAACAACCCGCTGTGCACTGGGCAGCCACGCTCCTTCACACACGATCGGGAGCACTGTTTTCAGTCGGGAGGAGGAATGGAGGGCCAGGGAGGCAACAGGAATCGTGAGAGGAAGCTGAGTACCAAGAAACCCGAGGTCTCCGCTGTGACCAGTGAAAGCAATGCCTCTTCGTCTAACCCAGCACCAGCAGCACCACCTTCGTACTCCAGCAGCACTGCTGCTGCTGTCCGTGACCTATTGTGTGCTATACTGGAGGAAATCCCATTCGACGATCCCGAATCTTACCCAAGCTTCGATGATGTCGCCTGCATATCCAGTCAGATGCTATCTACCATCTTGGACTCCGGCACTACGTCAAATCTCATCATTGATCGCTCTTACTTCTGGACTTATTCGGAAAACTCCACTGTTACCGTTAAGACCGCTAATCATGGCAAACTCGCAACGTCAGGGCGCGGTAACTGCGTCGCAGAATTGACGCTTGGAGGAAGAACTTTCCATATCACGTTCACGGACTGCCTGCACGCACCTGGGGCAATGATTAATTTGCTCTCAGTCGGACATATGCTGAAAAGGAAGTGGTCCTGTGCCTTTGAACACTCCCCAGCTCGCTGTCAGCTCAAGTATCATGGTGAGCTCTTGGGAGAACTTCCGATGGTCGGGAATCTGTTCTTTATTGACCTCAAGTTCATTCGCCCAGATGAGTCCCCTCCTGCATTTCACACTCGAGAACTCTCAGCATTCGCTCGCTCACCGCTGTCCCTGGACTTATGGCACACTCAGATGGGTCACCCAGGAGGAGATGCTGTCAAGCGTCTCAAGCACACAGGTACTGGAGTAATGTTCGAAACGTCGGCTCCCCTTCAATGGTGCGAGCCTTGTATCATGGCAAAGCACCCTCGTAAGCCCTATCCACCTTCCTTGGAGCAGCGCACCAGTCACATGCTGGACCTGGTGCACTCTGACTTATGCGGTCCTTTCCCCATCGCTACACCTCACGGCAAACTGCATTTCGTAATCTTCCTCGATGACCATACCAACCTGCTTAATCTTCAGCTTCTTGCAACGAAGGATCAGGCGCTGGAGGCTTGGAGGATCGTTAAGGCACACTGGGAGAATCATTCGGGTCGTACTGTGCAAATCTTCCGCTCAGACAATGGAGGTGAGTTCCTTAGTAAGGCCTTCGTGAAGGACTCCGGGATTGAGCGACAGCTCTCCGCACCCTACGCTCATCAACAGAACGGAAAGGCAGAGCGTGCAATTCGCACAATCGAGGGTCGCCTTTTTGCGATGTTGGAAACGGCGGGCCTCTCTGCGAACCTTTGGGGAGAGGCAGCACTCACGGCGTGCTACTTGTGGAACAGAAGCGCTTCGAGCACCCTACCTTCGGACGTCACTCCTTATGAGATGGTGAATGGCCGAAAGCCTGATCTTTCTTACCTCCGGCATCTGCAAACTAGAAATTTCTTCACAGATATGGTAATTTTCGACAGTTTCCCACAGCCACCCAAAGTGGCGACAGAGCTCACAGAACGTACAGCCCCAGACGCCAAAGTGGTCACAGAGCTCACAACCGGGTCAGACTGTTCAAAATAAATTCAATGGTTTCCAGCTCAACGGCCTCAATCTTTTTAAAGTGTTGAAGTCTACTAGTAGTACTAGTACTTAGTACTTAGTACTTAGTAGTAGCAGGCTCGGAACTTCCTTTTAATTGCTAGCTTGAATTTGCACATTGTCCCCAATTACGATACAAACATTATATTCAACGA
Source organism: Suillus fuscotomentosus (assembly GCF_016647785.1). Lineage (NCBI taxonomy): Eukaryota > Fungi > Basidiomycota > Agaricomycetes > Boletales > Suillaceae > Suillus > Suillus fuscotomentosus. Next base: position 59,319 of record NW_024539642.1, on the reverse strand, counting down.
AATACCAATATATAGTAGTAGTACTGTACATACTAGTACTACTAATGCGCGCGCCGAACTTGAACACAAAAGAATAAGAATAGCTCGAGTCATCAGTCTAAAATTACTGATACACGACGGTTGGATTGTTCTGTGATAAGACATGAAGTTTGCAGTGGCGAATGTGAACAGATATGACTTACCTTGCAAACTGCATGGCGCAAGTGAACGGTGAGAAAGACCGTATTTTTGAAAAGTAATTCGCATATACCCTAATCCTATATCTGCTTTGTCGAGCTTTTTCTTCGAAACGTCGGACTGGTGCTTAGAAAGATTCGCCATGATTTCGCGTTCTCGCACTACACAATCCGCTAGCACCTTCTCCGCCCTAAATACATCCCGCCTCGCCCTCGCTAGGTCCATGACGAGGTTGGCTTCAAGTTCATCAGTGTCGTTGATTGACTGTAAGTACCATGTTACTTAGAGCGAATGCGATACAATATGATTGACTTACCATTGACCTGATACCATCGGCTATATCGTACAGGTCAGAAATACCGCTGGAATCGTGACGACACGAGTGACAACTTGGACATTGCTGAACAGAGTGTGTGCGCGTACAAGGCATCAGGCGCGAAGATGATGATGGGATATCATTGCTGAGATTAAGACTGATTGGTGGGGCTGACATTTCAGAGAAACAAAGAGTAAGTTGTTGATTATGAATTGGGCTTCTCACGACTCACGAGTGTCGGACTTTGCGAGGACCATCATGTCCAATTTCCAGTGTCCTTCATGCGGTAAAGCCAGTTTCAGAGATCAGGTTGCTGTTGCTCGTCACATGAGCCAGCCTCGCTCAGGATGTAGCACCTGGCTACAGGATTTAATACGTCTGCGGGACCTATCTGACGATTCTATGAATACAGATGACTTGGACGGACCGAATATTCCCGGTGGTGGGCCTCAGGCTGAGGTTGAGTTCACATTCGGAGATAGAGACGAGTCATTTGAAGGTAGCGGTGAGAGTGGTGGCCAGGCCTCTGAGGAGGGATTACTTCCGAATGGTGCCTCAGATTTCGTCGACCAATATCCCGAATCTTCTCGGACGTATGGCATGGGGTACACCTTCCTCGACTTATTCAATTCTGATGAGAATAGTGTGTACCGTGCCAAGAATCCCTATTACCCATTCAGTGGCTGGAAGGATTGGGAGATTGCATCGTGGTTACTGCGCTCAGGATTGAGCATGGGGAAGATAGACAGTTTTTTATCACTCGACATAGTAAGCAAATTGTTTCATTTTCATTACAATTCCGATGATAAGTCTTTTGTCAAGATTAAGGGTCTTCCAATATCTTTTTCCTCGGCCAAGGAACTGCGAGGCAGAGCAGAAATGTTGCCCAGTGGTCCACGCTGGATGTCCCAAGTGCTCTCTACGAGTCATCCCACCAAATCACCCGTCGTTTTGTACTGGCGTGATCCCTTGGACTGTATTTCAGCCATTCTGAATCATCCCTTTTTTCACGATCGGTTAGACTTCACGCCTCGCAGGGTCTATACTACTGCACAACGCTTGTGTCGTGTATATTCAGAATGGATGACAGGCGATGACGCATGGAATATGCAGGTATATATTCATGTTTTGCACCAGTCGCTGAACTTAATGGTTTCTCAACAGTCTGCCCTACCCAAAGGCGCAACACTCCTTGGAACCATTCTATCATCCGACAAAACGAATATATCCACGATGACGGGTGACAGAGTTGCACACCCGCTTCTCGTCAGCCTTGCGAATATCAACATGTCCACACGACTCAAGACATCGTCCAACTCCTTTGTACTCACCGCCTTGCTCCCCGTACCTAAATTTATACATAAGAATAAACGCATGCGAGGTGTACTCGAGGATCGCTTAATTCATGAATGTTTAGATATCGTCCTGCGTCCACTCAAGCAGGCTGCACGTGAAGGAGTCATGTTATCAGACCCTGTTGGACATAGCCGCTATTGTTTTACCCCCCTGGCAAGCTATATTGTCGACACTCCAGAGGCTATGATGCTAGCTACTGTCGGTGGGAAAACATCTCCGGTCACCATGGCCATGTTCAAGCAGTTCGGAGACCCTTTCCGTCACGAACCTCGCACGAAATCAACCACACTTGCACAGCTGGCTGTCGTTCAAACAAGGGCAGATCCCAACGATATTGAAGCCTTCTTTCGCGAAGCGCAGAAATTTCGCCTGAACGGTGTCTCTAAACCTTTCTGGCAGGACTGGACCCTTGGTGAACCGTCTCATTTCCTCACTCCAGAATTTCTGCATCTCATTCACCGAGAATTCTACGATCACGACGTCAAGTGGATGATTTGTGCGGTCGGGGATATGGAAATTGATTTCCGGTTTTCTGTGTTGCAGCCCGTCACTGGCTTTCGTCATTTTTATGGTGGTATCTCCAAGCTAAAACAGGTTACAGGTCGAACTCAACGTGACATTCAGCGTTCGATCGTTGCAGTCAGTGCGGACGCAGCACCTAGTGCTGTGATCACTGCTGTCCGAGCATTGATGGAATTTCGGTATCTCATCCAGTCACCACGTATTGATGAAGACGACATCAAGCGCATTTCTGGAGCCCTCGATGAATTTCACGCCAATAAACACGCTATCACAGCTGGAGGATTTCGTCGAGGCAACAAGAACAAAGTTATCGATAACTGGTACATTCCAAAATTGGAGCTCATGCAGAGTATAGTTCCCAGCATCCGCAACACTGGTGTCGCCATGCAATGGACTGCAGACACAACAGAGCATGCACACATTACAGAGATTAAAGACCCCGCGCGATCAAGCAACAACAACAACTATGATCCTCAAATTTGTCGACATCTCGACCGGGTTGATAAGTGCCGTCGCTTTGACCTTGCAATGAGTCTCGTGGATGGTATGGCAAGCTCGAGGCTACAGGATGACAATATTGGTGATGATGTTGACTTTGATGCGGATGATGATGATGACCTCCCCACGGAATTTACGGCCACTATAAAATGTCCTGGACATTCGCGCCCAATCACCAATTACTTTGCGATTGCGAAGATCCTCCAGCATAAGGAGGTTGGGACTGTCCCTCTGCCATTGCGCACATTCGTCATCGGACGCACGGCCTATCATCTCACATATTCCCCATCCATCAGATCCATCTCCATCAACGATGCTGCTATCAAATTCGGCCTTCCTGACTTACGGCTGGCCATTGCTGATTTTCTTCGTCGCGAAGCTACCCACGGACAGAATTATGTCCACACAATTGGGGGAGCCAGGAGGGCTGGACCTACTGCTTCCCTGCCATTTGATAAAATTCAAATCTGGTTCAAACTTCGCCTACAGGACACAGAGTTTCACGACAGTAGCATCATACGGCCCGCGCAGACCCTGAATTGTGTGCCGCCTTCTGATGTCTGGAACTCTGGTAGGTACGACTCAGCTATTGTGAACAACGAGTCAGGGTGCCTTTGGCCTGCTCATGGTCTTCGTGGTATGTTACAACCTTCTATCATGCTGAATACATTCTCACTGTTATCTTTCAGGTCACACAATTGGTCAAATTAGACTTATCATGCGTCCAGTTGGAAGAATCAACACGGATTGGTCATGGGAGGACCGTTTCCTTGTCTATATGTACCGGTTTGATGGTACAACAAGCGCTCGTGATCCTGCCACACAGTTGCACTCGATCAGAAGGGCGAAACGTTCCAACGGTACATTAGTGGGCGATATTATACCACTGACGCAGATCAAGGCTCCTGTTAATCTCATTCCTCGCTTTGGAGCCAGTGCAGACAGCCGTTTTACCTCACAGAACAGCATGGAGCACGCGTCAGAGTTTTGGGTAAATAAATTTTGGGACAAGAACACATTCTTTCCGCTCTCTATGTAGCTTCCTGCCTGTATTTTTAACTTTTGTGCTATTGGTTGTCAACGAGCTTCTTTCTGATATATTCTTAGTTCAACGAGCATTGATGGATGTAGTGACGCCGTGCGATAAGGGCATCTTGTTGCTCCCACCGTTGTCATATTATAGCTTAGAGTATACCGAACAAATGCCACCTCAGTTCTTTTTCAGGACGGGCGGCTACGGAATAAAGTTGTCGTCATTGGTCTCGCTCCCTGCCGCTGTTTCAGGCGATGCCCTTACAATGAACAAGTACACGGCCGAGGAACTAAATCGTCTAGTTACGCAGGAAGATGAACCCTCTAATTCGCAATCGCTAGGACACATGCTCTCTCATATCTTTCAGCCTTTCAGCATACCTCTACCGGATCTATCTACGCTCCAGATCCCACTCAAAAACATCCTTTATCACAACGAACGTACCAAAGCAAAATTCAGCAAAAATTCACCAGATGACCTGGTGCCATTGTACGATACTGATGCGCAGCTATGGAACTGGGACCTTCCAACTCTTGCTCCCACAAACGAATCTGAATCAACAACTCACTCTCAACCACCTGAAAGCTTAGATTCGGAGGGCAATGCAGGGACCGGCGAAACCGCAAAAGCAACTCACGAAGAAATTTTCTCATCATTCTTCAACGCTTTGGCTATCTGCTTAGCGAAGGCAGAGCCCAAACTACTAGCCAACCCCACTGCGACGCGCACGTGGACTGCGGCCCACGCACATAAAGCATTACCTGGTAGTGAGGTGAAGCGGAAACCCGATCTCCTCTTGTCAGACGAGATCACAGCAAATTGGGGGAATATCAGGGTATCGGCTGAGCTGACGCACAGTTCATATCAACCTGCGTTGCGACTCGTGAAAGCTGCTGATAGTCATGCATATCTCATGCTGAGCGAGCAGCCTTGGAGGCGCTTTGCGCTTGTACTATCACTCACCAACGAGTACCGGGAGCTCAGAGTCCTTTTCTACGATCATGCCGGTGGTGTCGTGTCCCCTGCCTTCAATATCTACCGAAAACCAAGCATTGTTGCTCACATTATTGCTGCCCTTCGTTTCGGCAGCCTCGAGTGCATAGGCTATGACTTGACAGTCTCCTTCACAAGACACATTTCTCCTCCCCAACGCCATGCCAATAACTATCGTCCGATCAAGAACCTCCCTGCCAAACGGCAACCTGCAGATCACGTCATGGCTGCAGCCACGTCTGAGCTCCCTTATCCACCACCCGGTGATGTTGAGGGTGCACCAAGCGCTGTCATCGAGACGATATATCCCGACTCAGAGCCCGAGTCCGAGCCAGAGCCAGAGCCAGAGCTAGAGCCAGAGCCAGAGCCAGAGTCCGAGTCCGAGTCCGAGTCAGAGCCGCATGCTGACGATGGTATGCACGTTTCTATGAAGAATCTGGAGGATCCCCACCTGGTACAAGCCACTGCCATCTCCAGCGCCCCCCTTCTCAACCTCGCATCCCAAGCGCCTGAGGAGCCTGACAGTATCTATTCTGCTACACCCCATCCTTCACAATTCCCGTATTCAGCTCAGTCACCTGAACCGTGTGGCAAAATTCGTGTCAGGGACACGATCTACACAATCACAAGGATCCTGTTTGCGAGTCGCGGCCTTGTTAGTCGCGGAACTGTCTGCTACTTGGTCTCTTTGGATGATAAGGAATTCATCATCAAAGACCATTGGGTTCAGGGTAAGGAGGATCAGGTGATCTTGAATGAGATCGAAATGTTGAAGCGCATGTCTGGCGTCCCTGGCATTCCCGAGTTGGTGGATTGGTGGGTGGTTGAAAGGTCGAATGGAGAACCCGATGTGACCAGCAAATATCGAAAACAACCGCAGCGCCTAAGTATTGCAGGGACCAGTCGCTCACACGTTCGACTTGTCTTGACGCCCTGCGCTCGCCCCCTGCATATGTTCTGAACTCTTAAAGAGTTTGTGAAAGCGCTGAGGGACATTGTCATCAGTAAAGTGTTTTTTTTGATTGGCAATCTTTGAACTGACATATCTAATTTCAGTTCAACGCACGGCGGTGGAGGAACGCAAGGTTCTACACCGCGACTGCAGCTTAAATAACGCAATGATTGTAGATCTGTTAGGAGGTGGTAGTAAAGGGTTTCTAATCGACTGGGAGTTCGCAGTGCGCATCAACCCAGATCTGAAGTATGCCATCGGTGGTACGGTAAGTGCGTTCAGTTAATTACAGTACGTCTAGTACTGATCTGTTCGTCCAATCTACAGGGAACAATCCCGTTCATGTCTCGCAGGCTTCTTGCCCAACTCTCAGATGCACAACAGGCAGCGCTGGGCGGAAAGAAACCGAAATATATCCCGAAAACGTCTTCAAACGCTTTGGCGTTGCCTGTATCGCATGTCATTCAATGCTTTTCAGACGACCTCGAATCACTTTTCTTCGTCTTCATCTGGATTTGCATCAAATTCTGTGGCCCCCATGGCCAGGTACGCCAGGATATGATAGGAAACTCAATACCTGATCGCTGGAACAACATGGACCTCGAATCCTGCGCGGCCTTCAAGGGCAATTTTTTCGCAACTAAGAAGGAGGAACGCCGTCTTGTAGACGAGATCCATCCTTACTTCAAAGACTTAATCCCTCTCGCCAAGGAGTGGCGTACGGCTTTGAAGGACAACATGGAGAACCCTGTTTCCTTCAACACCATCCTTACATTATTGAACACTCATCTTGACCGCCTTCCGGATGACGAGGAGCTCATTTCCACTGTCGAGACGCTCAGAAAATCTGCTGCTATTCTCGCAGACCGTGTCGAGAAGCGTGCCGCTTCACAATCGTTCCCCATGGAATTACCCAAGCGTCGGAAGGCTGATGGTATTTCGGAGACTGACAACGAGTCAGACGGTTAGCATACATACAGGCTGATTATTCAACGTAAACATCGTTTTTCATTACTACTTTGTTGTACTCTCATTCTCACGTTGACCCGATGTACTGCGTTTTTGGTTGTTGTGACTTGTATGACTTATAAATTATGTTTCTTGGCAACTTGACTTCACACATTTATTCTCATCAAGATGAGTCACTCAAAACATGCAGCATTGATTATTACATGGTACGCGCTTCAGTGTGATGTTGCACGCATTTTTGAAATGTAATACTGTCCATTACTCGCATCAAGGCTGTTCTGTTGGTCCACCCGGCGCCGAGACATGATATTATTATATAAAAGACTGGTGAGTTTGCGACTTGATGAATCGCTAGACTCAGGCTTCACCTCTTTCTCTATCCTCTGTGTAGTTGCAATCATGCCTCCTCGTGCTATTAACAGCCCCAAGAAGAAGAGGTCGAAGCGCAAAGGCTCAGATGCTTCAACTGGCAGGGCAGGTGTACCCAAAAAATCTCGTCAGGCTACGGACCTCACCGAAACACTCAGCGTACCACTTGTTTCCCTTGGCCTTGCTGAAGTTGAAGATGGTGCTCCACGACGTTCTGGCCGCCCCAATGCAGGGACCGGAGGTAGGAACAGCCAGCTAGAAAAGATTGGTGCAGTCCTTGAGTCTCAGTCTCGAAGTCGTCCTCCCAAGGGCTCCACGTCCCTCAGTCCTAATATCCCAGTGAACCCTCAGGCTCCGGAACCAGCTCGTAAAGGACGGAAGGGTCGTTCAAAGGTCAGGCATGTAAGTATTCATTTTTACTAATGCTGATGTTTGCATTCAGGCGGTTCCTCCGCCTTATAGTTCACTCACGGTTACCAATGGTCCTGCGAGCATTGATAACACAGGTCCTGGTCTTTCAATGCACCAACCTGGCGGAAGGTTTGGTTTCATTGCTCCTCCTAGTGCTGGCCGTAGTCTTCACGAGGCTAACAATCCACATGTCACTGTTGGCTCGAAGGCTGTCAAGAAGCGTGCTACGAAAGTAGCTCGTGATCCAAACCCACGCAATATCATACCGCCACTCACCACCTTCGTGGAACAAAACTTGGATCCGGCCCTTTTCGAGGAGGACAACAATGTCAGGCGTCAACCTATACTGCGAGAATCCCAGCTATTGAACAGTGGACCCAAAGTCAGCAGCACCAACGACAGCGATGACGAAGACGAGGACGAGGACGAGGATGGAGACGAGGATGAGGACGAGGATGGGGATGAGGACGAGGATGGGGAGAGGGAAGAGGACGAGGATGAGTCAGACGAGGATGAGCACACCAATGAGAATGGGTACCAACGTCACAATGGCCATCCAGGTAATTTCCTTTATCGTACTGAGATCCACCTGATGTTGTTCCCTCTTTCAATCTTACAGGCTTCTCAAACGAATCGCTACTTTCGCAGCCTCGAGTCATTCGTCATCTCTCACCTGAATTCGATTTTCAGTACTCCCGCGATGAGGATGATGCGGCTGCTCAGACGAGCCTCAATAAAACACTGTAGCAAACTCTCAATCCTCGACCGTCCACCAGAACAGTGACTCCCAGGTATGCTGACATGGATTTACTGGCATTGCACTTATTCTTTTTGCTCTTAAGGGCTCTCTGGATCCTTTGGTAGGAGTGCAACGGCAACAACAGACACAATGTTCTGAGGTGAGCAAATGGTTTTTATTCTGAACGAGGCTCACAGTGATCGTTTGCATACCTCGAAGCCTAGCGACGTATTGGAGTCCCACCACAAGAAAAATGGCCAGCCCCGCCTTCCCGACCCTGAAACTCTTGAGCTGCTTCATCAAGTAGCCGAGCACGCTGATGACCAACAGGCTCCCCGGAGAAACAGAAAGATGAAACGGTCAGAAGACGGGCCCAAACCTACTCTATTAGCTTGGTACGGGCCGCGCTGGAAAAGCTTCCTTGAGCACACCAAGGGAGAATGTCGTGTGGAACACGCACTTGACGATCCATTCCCGAGTTTTGTTGGTGATCTTCCAGGGTCAGTAACTGAAGTTCTCATTGCAACTTTAGTCATTTGGGACAAGGAAGGAAAACAATTCGAAGCTGGTGCGTGTTTGCTTCTTCTTGCGCTAATTTGTTTCATGTTGCAATCCAGGGGTTTGGCCGGAGCAAAAGTGTAACATGGCTCGATTGGTACGTGTTTCGCTCTCTTAATTTACAGTCTCGCTGATACAATAGGTCTTTATTGAAGTTATATGACGATCTTTCGACCTGGCGATCAGAACTCAAGAAAACTGCCATAGGCTTAGCACCTCTTGCATACTCACTTGTTCCCCCCGCATCAGTCCCCGCTCAAGAACGTGCAACGTGGGTCCAGAATGCTGCTTCGCAATTACTTTCGGAATCCGAGTTTTTACGGTTTGGATTGGATGCATTGGTGAGTGATTGTGCACTGACTCCGACGACATACATTAAAATCACTAGGGCAAAACAAGGAATTTCGCTCATCCTGGCCTTCGTGACGCAGTTATTGGATTCTTTTACACAGGGCCGTATCGAATTGCCCGGAAGAGGCCAGATATCTTTCGCAAGCAATTGCCCATCTCATGTTTGGCTTTGGTTTCCGCTGCGGTACTTTCTTACTTTCTGCCTTGACATCATGTATTGACATTTTTATAGTACAATTGTGTCCTCGACGGTCTCGTCAAAAACGGTCACGGCAAATCTTATCCCAAGTTCTCCGCCAAGGAATACGGCCCGATATACCGCCAGATGGTCAGAATGATCGATCAAATTCTTCAACATCCATATCACGGTCCCAGGTTAGTATCACAACTTCAGGAATGGGCTGAAACAGGATGGCAAGAACAACCTTTTTTTATTGAAATTTCGGATGCTGATTATTTTCACCCAGGGCCGCATGTCTAAAACTTGATGGCGCTGAGGAGACCAAACACACCCATCTACAAATCGTCCTCGACTAAGTCTTCGCATTCCTGTGTCCGAGTTACAGTACTACCATAGTTTGGGAGCCGTTTTTTGTTTCGTATTTTGCTACTACTAGTATACTGATGTTTCCGTACCACGTGATTGAATATATTGCCATCGTTCCTAAACACCTTGGGTGAACTGTACATAAATGAATGTGTGCACAATGATTGCTCTCTGAGTGCTCTGTGAGTGTCTGTACATACATAGACAGTGAAAAAATGTGCAATTTCACAGGTAGTTGTTATTTACTGGGTGGTCTGTGAGTATCTGTACAGAGATCCACAAAGTAAGGAGCTACTGTGACAAACTGGCTAGTAGGGACCAAGCTGTAGAGCTTGTGCGCTGTACAGCTCTGTACAGCTCTGTACAGATCATTCTGGTTTGCAGATGGGGTGTTTGGCTCCAAGTGCTTTGCACACATTCCCACCGAACTGCAGACCAAACTTGGTCCTCACTCACGTCGTGCCATTTTTGTAGGCTACCCCGAAGGTACAAAAGGCTATCGTCTACGTGACAGCAATGGGTCCTTCTTGACTGCTCATGATGTCATTTTTGACGAGCGCTTCCCCACTATAGGTCCCGAGTCTCGGGACTCTGATTCTGAGGATGAGGTTCCCACGACTCACCTTCCTCCTGCTTTACCCTCTGTCGCCACTCCAATCACTCAGCCTTCGCAGCACCCTTCACCACTTCCCCTTGTACCTGCCCAGCGTTCTGGCAGGGCCAAAGTACTTACACCGGCTGGACGCACCTACGCAGAGGAGATGGCGGCCACCAAGGATTGTATTGCGCGCTTACGCGACTCATGGGCGGCGCGCGCAGGGTCTGCTCACTCGAGTGAGGGGGTGAGGGAGATGGCGAATACAGACGAAGGAAAAGATGCAGGAATAGATGCAGGAATAGATGCAGGAATGGAGGAGAACTTAGCGGATATAGAGCCGAATGTCGACATTCCCAAAGTCTACACTAACATCATGATTGAAGAGCACGCACATATCACCATCTGCAGCGACCGCAAACGAGACCCCAACAGCCCTGGGTACGACATGCGAATTCCCCCAGCTACGTATGACGAAGCCATGTTGCGCACTGATCGCGACGACTGGCTGGCGGCTATGCGAAAAGAGCTTCGCACTATGGATGAAATGCACGTCTACGAGCTCGCTCCCCTCCCCAACGGTCGCAAAGCAATAGGCAACTGTTGGGTTCTCGAATTCAAAGACAACAAGGGAGGATCAGCATTCAAAGCGCGCCTTGTCGCTCAAGGGTTTTCACAGATACCGGGAGTAGACTACGGTGCAACATTCGCGCCAGTACTAAAAACCGCGTCCCTACGCCTCATCGCTGCTCTCGCCTGCAAAAATGACTGGGAGCTCCACTCATTTGACGCAACTCGAGCCTTCCTCTGGGGTGTACTCAAGGAGGACATATACATGCGCCAACCTAGAGGCTTTGAAGAGGGCGACTGGAGGGTGCAGGTTTGGCGGATGCTCCACACTATATACGGCTTGAAGCAGTCTGCGATGGAGTGGTACGAGCAGGTCAGAGCAGTCATGGGAGAGTTGGGCTTCTCACGTTGTGAGGTCGACTATGCAGTCTTCATCTTCGACAGTCACGCAACCAGCACCCACATCGTCTGTATAATCGGATTCCACGTGGATGACGGTATGGGAACGTCAAACTCACCATCATTCCTGACATGGGTGAAGCAGCAGATTCACAAGTGTTTTGGAATAAAGGACATGGGCCCAGTCACTAAGTTTCTCGGCATACAGTTTGAACGTAACCAAGGCTCCCGTCAACTCTGGCTGCACCAGGGTGCGTATATCACATATCTGTTAGAGGAATACGGCATGCTCGATTGCAATCCTGTCCATCTCCCTCTCGACTCTCACCACCCGTTCGGCAAGCCTGATGACACCCATGACGCAGTACCCAACATCCTCACCCAATTCCGCAAACTCGTGGGCGAATTGCTCTTCCTTGCAGTCTGCACCTGCCCAGACATATCCTACGCCGTGAACTCACTCGCACAGCACAATTCCAATGCTACTCCTGCACACTATGCAGCTGCAAAGCGGCTCCTGCGATATCTCTCTGGCACCATCAACCTCCGTCTGCACTACGGGGGTGCCAATGTTAATGACGACCTTCACGCCTACTGTGACGCCGACTGGGCCAGCTCTCCCATAGATTGCTTGTCTATTTCAGGATACATTTGGTTTTACGCTGGGGGTGTCATAGCTCACGTCTCGAAGAAGCAGACAACACACGCACTGTTGTCAACCGAAGCTGAGTACATGGCTGCCATGCATGTCATTCAGGAAGGCTTGTGGATTAAATCCCTCCTCGTCGCTCTCCATGTTAACATCCCGTTCCCCATCATCATCCATATGGACAACACGGGCGCGATTTCATTGTCAGCAGAGGCTAGGAACCACATCCGCTCGAAACATATCGATGTGTGGTATCATTTTATTCACGAGCACGTCGAACGAGGCACGTTCTTGCTGACATGGGTCCCATCACACAAAAACACGGCAGATATCTTGACGAAAGCTCTCCCACGTCCACTCTTCGAAAAACACATGCCCGGCCTCCAACTGGTGTCTCGGTGAGGGGGTGTGTTGACGATCGATGATGTAACATAGGCGCATGCTACCATCTCCGGAGGATTAACCTCCGGAGCTTCTTTACTTTACCTTTTCCAGTCGTTATCATCCTTTACCTTTTCTAGTTCTTATCATCTCTTGGCACCTTCTGCACCATATGTCGTCCTCGCCGGTACTGATGTCACTGGCAGCTTCCTTCGCTTAGGTTCCCTACTTATATGTTCTTGTCCCCGTAGTTTCACCTCAGCATCATTTATCACGTCCCGCTGAGGTATGCCTTCTTGCTCACTAGTACTTGACCCTTGCTGACGTACCCTAGACTTGTCCTAGGTAGATTCAATGTCAGCGTCGTTTATCACGTCCCGCTGAGACTTGTCCTAGCTTCATACACCTATGTGCCGAGTTTGATGTGAGCTGTTGCAGCTTCCGAAGTTTGGTTACTACTCACATTTTCATCATTTTTTGCAGTGTCCGAGCTTGTTCTTTGTCGCTTTGATGCCCACCATGCATTCAGGCCTGCAGCACGACATTTTCGCCACTGTGGTTTGTCAACCATGCCAACTTGGGGCCCTCAGACGAGCCTGTCGGCTTCACGGCAGCCTTGCATTTCGGAGTCGACGAGCTTTGACCTCCGCTAGGACATCAGGAAAATGGAAATCCATAGAAATCAAGTTAACTAATTAACAACTGCACTTTTGCAAATTCTGCAAATATCATAATCTTCGCAAAGGCTTCTTCTATCCATTGACATTACAGATTGTGTCCTCGTTTCCTCGTTGATTTGTTAACCTTTTTTCTGTGTTTTGTCACTCAAAATCACGCTTTATCACGTGATGTTCGTACATCTCAAATTGACGCATAGTCAGACTGGTTACGAGTCTAGGTTTTGACTAGGAACGAGGGTTTGACTCAGTTAACATAGTTGACACCACAGCCAAATTTTGCCCATGGAATTGGGACTTGCCAAGTACCATGCGCCTGTAATCGTGTATTAACAGCACCATAGCCTTGCAGCTGAGAGCTGGATCCACCAGTATCCATGTGACTCGTGACTTGTGTGCACAGGTGCAGTGATGTTGTGGATTAGAGTCCAAATAATTTACAGATAGCCTACGTAAGTGTACCGGCCTCGACGTATGCAGGGGTATATGCGTGCTTAACATGTGTTATATATTGATATACTTATATGTCCTAGGAGGTGGCAATCGACTCGAGTGGCGTTACAATGAGTGGACATTGACTTCCTTTTTTGAATTGTCCAGAAACATATGGCCGTGTGAGAACGCTGTTCAAAGAGGGTGTCAGAATGTATCCTGGATATGATGTGCGCCACTTACACGTTGGCTTTGTAGATTCTTTTGTCTGTTTCGGCAAAGCTGAAAGTCGTCAGGAGGATATAGAGAAATGTCTTCATCTCGATCATAGAGAAACGCATCCCGATGCATGACTGAAGGTCTAAATGAGCGATGTCGACAAGGACTTGAGAGAGCTTACTCTCGGCCCAGCGGAGAAAGTCAGAAGATTAGAGTATAGCCCTGGAAGTGACAGCACATCCTCCGAAAGATGATCCCATCGATCAGGGCTGTAAATTCGTTTCATGAGGTGGTTTAAGTAAGCGGGCACAAAAAGCTTACTCAAAATCCCAGGCATTAGGTCCCCACATACCCTTGTCGAGGTTGAAAGCCTCTACTGGGACGTGCACGAAGCTCCCCTTCGACACGCTTATGGACTTTTGCTCCGAGATCGTGCCATCGCTCAAGTGGACGGGGTATGATACAGGTATCTCGTCATCTTGCGTTGCAACACGGAGGGAAGAATGGACTGGAGGGACCAGACGCAAGGACTCCCGACAGACATTGTTCAAGAACGGTAGGTTCTGTAGGGTGTTGTGTAGAGACTCAGTTTCTTCAGATGACAACCGGGATATTGGAGTAGTTGGCACAATAGAGAGAAGTTCCGTACGAAGACGAGTTTGCAAGTCTGGATGTTTTGCAAGGAGAAGGAATGTCCACGTTAGAGCGAGAGATGTCGTATCGGACCCTGCGAACATGAAGGTATTAATGTTGTGTAATATATCTTCGTCGGAAATTCGCTGATCTGGTGGAAGGTCTGTTGCAATATTGGATTTCACTACGATTCCGTCAGCCGACCGACTGGAAGAAATGACGGTAGACTCACACAACAGACTCAGTAAATCTTTACCGGTATATGCGGAACCGCTCTTCTGTTCATCTATAATTCTGGATTTTTTCTGCTGCACTAATTTTCCTGCTACACGACGAATAGTTTCTTGGCATCTGTGGACGGTCTTGGCCCTCTCATCAGGCTACAGAGCTCAGTCAGTATTGCATTCATGAGGAAACTCATGTAAACGCACGAAAAGGTTGTTTAGGATGGGAAAGTAAATCCCCAGAACTGTTCTCACTGCATCTCCTTGCGAGACGGCAATCTCAAACATCTCCTTATACGCAGCGAAGAGTTCGTCCGACTCGTTCTGTATAGCGTTGAAGTTGTAGTCAAAGCCTGTGGGTGATGCATGATGGTCAGGTCAAGGCTGGGTGCAAGACCCAACATGAGTTACCTGCTAGCCCAATAACGTCGAAAGTAGCTCGGCTGATCCAGTGACAAATATCAATTTCCACTTGGCCGGAGTTCTGCTTTTCTGAGGCTACATTCTCCTCTTTCATCGCCTGACTCATATTCATCCACTTATCTCTGAGTTCCTCTCCCTTGCTAAAGACAAGTGGCACAAGTGCTCGCATATTCTGAATGGAAAATGCAGGGGTGGCGACACGCCGTTGACGTTTATGGACATGACCTTCTGCAGCCAGCATACCGCACCCAATGAGACTCGTAATAAGTCTTCGAGATTGCCAAGGTTTCTCGTAGATTGTGCTGTTCTTTAGGACGTGTGCAACGGAAACAGGGTCAAGGGGAAGGAGACGTTCGTCCCACTACGTCAAACAGTCATTCTCGGTTCTCATATTTTACAGTCCAGTCACTCACGGGACCAAGCCCTCTTATACGGACGTTCCTGCCATATTTCTCCACATAGGCAGCATGAGTCCTGGGTGACCTGAATGGGCTTACGGAATGTGTGAGCAGAGTGATCTAGTGAGGGAGGCGAAAAACTTACTCGAGAACAGGTGACATGTGGTTGTGCAGTGGCCCATTTAATGGTGGTCCAGCCAACTTTCTGAGGGGATTGAACCGGGGTGCTATAATGACATGGTATACAACATAACTTGTGAGTGATAGAGCAATAGCAGAACAGAAACTGAAGAAAATAAATGAGACTGATATCATGACGCGCTCTACCGTCACCCAGAAGTGGAGAAATTTAGTGGTTCAATGCAACGCCGAAACAACATGGATATATATCTCATGGCTAAAGGACAATAGATTATGTGACACACGGTAACACACGCGTCTGTCACGTTTGTTATTGCATTTCCGATTTCATTCTGGGGTTAGCATGAGGCTTGTTGCAGGCTTGCCAACGTCTGTCGGCCTAAGTCCAATTTCCCTGAATTGATACCTTCAATCCGCAGCGTGCTTCCGTTCATTATGATAGAATTGGCTAATTTGTTTCTAATTTACGGACGTGGCAGTACAATAGCAGGAGGAAGAGGGAAGTCATCGAGGTCCACTGCACTATAGCTGCTTGCCAGGGTCGCTAGAGTTATCTGGGAGCCGAGAAGGTCCCGAAGATCAGGTCGTAGGCCTTCGCATCCTGGGGGAAAAAGTAGGTTTGCGATCAAGGGTGTCGTCATGGTGTTATCGCCGGGTGCATGTTCAGTTTCTGTATCGGATGGTTCATCGTTCTCGTCGCCTGCTGCTTTGAAGCCCAGGGACAATAGAATAGGCTTGTCCATCTGCATGCTCCTCGTTTGAACTCTTCGCAGCTCGAACATCTCCTCTCTCAAGCTTTCGCGGTCTGCGCTTGCTCCAGTGTCGACAGTCTGCAAAGATGCCGTGGGTGCCAGATCCAAGCCAGAGGGGCTCACGCTCATTCCTGTGGATACAGATTCCAGAAAGCCTACATCATGAGCATCTTCCTGATCTTCACCATATCTCTCCTCGACGATAGAGCCAGCTTCGACTGATTTCCGAATGGTGGCAAATAATTTGGCTTGGGATGCCCCGTGGACAGACGATGTGATGGCAATGGAATCTAGAGAACGCTGTATCGCAAGGCCCAACGTAAGGGCGATCTCACTGCCGCTCTGGCTGTGACAGTCATCTTCACACTCCTCGAGTATGCAATGCAAAAGCGGCCTCGGGTAACTCAAGGAGTTCGGTTCTGGCGTATATGAAAAATCTGACCACGTCGTCCGCTGCGGCAACTCCGCCGATCGATCTGCAGGAGTCCGTGATGCACGTGATGCCTCCGTTGGGGATTCCGCGTTCTTGTGATGCAAGATGGCCTGAGCCTTCCGGAAGATCCGCGAGAACCAGGAGGGTGTCGTTCTCTTCACGGGACGAGTCGCGTGTTTTAGATGAAACGCCAAACTCTCTATGGACGTGGGCGAATTCTGAAGCGATGATGTAGATGAATCTGGACTCTTCTCATCGAAGACCTCCTTCCCTTTGTCCGGCACTAAGTCTGTCCCATCCTTGTCACTCCCCTCTCTAGTTCCCTGGCGACGTCTCTGCCGCCTCATGATCTCTCCTCCGACGATAACGCCTACCAGGCTGCCCATGACCACAATGGCAACGACAACCGCCACTAGCGCATTGCCTCCCGACCTCTCGTTTGGAATTGTAGGAGGCAATTGCTGTGCAAGGATTGCCGTGGGCGCCTGCTCTGCCGTGATGAGTTGCCCGAGCAAGAAGGTACTACTCGCCGTACTTTCCGGGTGTGGTGTAGACGCCGATTCCGCTGGAAGCATGGATGTTGGATATGTAAAGAATGAATTGTACCTGGCAAGTGTCGTATTGATTGCCCCCTCATAGGGAGCTCGATGCGCATGTCCGAATATGCGGTAGTGAATTTTGCGTTTCCTCGTACCTGTAGCGAACATCGTGGCGGTAGTCGGAGGCATTGCTTATAATGTCAGGTGGGCTGATAGCACGGCGAGTAGGCGGTAATACAATAAACAGGTAGTGGTGGAAGCGGTGAGGATGAAGGTGGGACAACCTCTGTAGTACTATCTATGATCACTTGCAAGGTGGCTGACCCGCCCCTCAAATACACTTAGTTTGACGCATTTCCTCGGCACCCAAACTAACCTTCATGTTCTTCGCAATTGCAAGTAAGCAGCTGCAGTTGGGTGACTTGGGTCATAATACATAATGTTGCGACCAAAAATGTAAACCCGCACCGTCAAAACAAAACAAATCTAGCAGCAACTGGTTTCGATCCAGTGACCTCAGGGTTATGAGCCCTGCACGCTTCCACTGCGTCATGCTGCTGTTATTTATTCGGCAGAGGTTGACTATATTACAATCGCTGACCATCTTGTCTAGCAGGAAGATTTAACTTGTCGAGTTCGCTGAGCAACAGGAAATTTACGGCCTTCGATAGAGAGTCATAGAGTTGGTAAATACTTTAAGACTAAGACTTTGCAGAAACAAAGGGACTTCGAAAGCTTTGGATGAAATCATACTGGATTCGACGACGAACAAAGTGTCTTGAACAAGACGCCTCTGCATCAGTCTGTTCGTGTAGCGGGTGAACTCGTGAGTATGAAACAGTGGATGAGATCGACGAGAACGTGTTCGACACGCTGTGCGATCATGACGTGTGAAGATGTGAAAGCAGTATTCGATTATGGACAATCCACATGATGGACAAAGTACTTCCAACCCCGCACTAAATGGAAGCACGATGAAAGAAGGATCAAGTAGTAACAGAATAGAGGCTAGGCTAGATAAAGCATCAACTCGAAAATTTAGAAGCTTTCACAACATCAGAGATGATGATACTAATCCTAGAAGATGCACATTAGTACAAGGGACGACGACACGAACGATGGCGGAACCATGCAACTACGTGGAGAGGACCTGTCACATTTATCGGGAATCAGATCGCTGATTTTGCTAGCATCAGTGTTGCAGCCGAAGTGAAATAACTTCGAAAATGTGAGACTTTGGTTGACTTCGTTGTTCAGAAATCAATCGGAGTGGCACAATCGTCCACTGGGCATCCTGAGTAGCATGTCGAATCAGTGCGCTGAGACAGTTGGTCACCCAACAGGCCTGCTAATCCATTTGGACCAGTTGGTGGACTCGGGCGAATGGAGCACAATGGGAAGATTCCGTTTATGAGACGAAGAATTGCAATAGACCAGGTGGCTGATAAAGCAGTGGTTTTTCATCGAAATCACCATTTCCCTATCGCCCATCTGGACTATCCATATAGATGGACTACGAGGGGAGATGGGAGTCGGAGCGCACCCTATACGAAAGCTCATAAAAATGCTTGCCTTGAGCGTTGAAACACATGGTTGGTTTGATCGACAGATGAGCTCGTCGTTCTGGGGCGGGGTCGGGATAAAGTCTAGGACTAGACGCGGGTCAATAACTAAGCGAGTAGATGCTCGAGGACGGCGGACGCATGAGCGCTGCTGTATCGACGGTCAGCCTAGCATATGACATTGAGAGTCTAGTGGAACAGGGTGAACAACTTACAGCTGGTCAAAATCAGACGTTTTTGATAAGCCGCGTCTCCATCACCAGTGCCAATTTTTAAAGTGCAGTTGGAACGCACAGATCAGCGTGGGTGCATATGGGCACCCGGCAGGCGTTGTCAGATCGGAAGTAGGAAATGAATATTGCTCGCTTAGTCAGCACTAGTTTGATCTCGCAAGTTTGCATAAGGCTCACACTGCTTACACCTGCCCATCAAATGGCTGAGCATGATGGCGGCATGATAAAGGTCCCGACAAAGATTTTCATCTGATGGCCCTCTCTTTTGTTTCGCAACCTTTACCAGCCACAGCTCAAATCGGAAATGAAAATATCACTGAAACACAATAGCCATCGACACGAACCTGTACAATCAGAAATCGGGCTTCTTGTGTGTTACCGTAGGCTTCTTGTCTCCCATGTGCGATTTCTCTTCCAACCTGGCGTCTTTTATTTAACGGATATCAACTACACAGCCTGACTCAGCACTGCTAAGCACGACCATCAGAGTCAAGCAACGAACGAGATACAGACATGGATACATCCATACACCCGTTGGCATTGATCATAGTCGTTCCTAGAGCAAGCAGATGATCACTTGCTAGTGAATGAAGTGTGTCATAGAAGCTGTGGGAACCGGGGAAAACGAGGAAGATTTGACGCCGAAACCACTGGGCTTGGAGGAAGCAAGAACGAAACATAGTTTCGTTCGTTCAAGTTCTCTGAGGTATTGCAGTATCATTGGCCAATAATATCACAATTGAGTTGTACATCAGATAAGAGCAGAAACTTCTTATTTTAACAGAGGCCGATGGTTCCGCATACACCTACATTCCCTCAAACTTCACTGGCAGTCCTCGTCCCACTCATTGACATCGGCAAAGGTTGTAAATAGTCTACCTGAGTGTCTAGCCATCGTTGTTGACATGGATGCGTGGACATGTCCGTTGCTACGTCGAAGGCGGAATAGAATTCGTGATGCCAGGACGCTATGAGCGACCAGCTGTAGCCTAGTGCAGTGGGTTCAAGATCAACTAGCAGTCAGTGTGCAGCCGATGACGTACGCGTCAAACATATTGCTGTAGGCGCTCTGCAGAAAAGAACAGAAAGTTAGCGAGTCGCAGGACTTGATAGATGAGACGCGTACTGGAAGTGCACCCCCGAAGATAACATTGACGAGCGTGACGGCTTCCTTGAACGCGTTAGTCAACGACATCTCGAGAGCCAACTATTTCCACGCACTGAGGATGCACAACATGTAGAAGATGCCATCGTGGTATAGTGTTATCACAATTCTGCTCCGAATATTTTTATAATCATGAACCCTCTTATATACATTAAGGATCAGCATCACTGCCAAGTTGTTATAGGTAAGAAGGCCGATAGATAGCTTTGGATAATCACTGACCGCTTTCGTACATCGCCAAGAACAAGTATGAGATGGCACCGTTGCGTGTGCTCTCGAAGTAACAGGTTCCTGGAGGTGGCTCCTCTGATAGTCACCTTAGAACGACTTTCGTTCGTGAACACCAATGAACTCACCTCCTGGAATCAACATCGTAGGACTGAGGTCTGCGGCAAAGGCGGCAGAAACTGACAACTATGCGATCATAAAATCGATGCTATCATTCCCCCTCTGCAAAACACGCACCACACCATAAACAGATAGCCCGATCAGTAATATTTTACTCTTTTGCCAGAATGCCCAGGTCCGAATAACCAGCAAGGCTACCAAGGAAGTGAGATCGACTGCGCTCTTAACATGCATGTGAAACGCGCACCTTCCGCAGCAACGATACATATGACGTGAGCGACTGAAATTCACATTAATGAAATTTGAAAAATGAACCGTTTAGCAGGTAGACTCACTATTTTCTTCCACAGTAGAGGCACACTTTCTCCATGCAATCAGCTTAGCGTAGAAACTATTCGTCACCCAGGCTTACCTGATTGCTGACACGTAGTGCGTCTAAAATATAACCATCAGCAACACAAGATAAGGAGAATCGAAGTGGGTCACTCACTATATGCGGTCATTCCAACACCCGCAAAAGGTAAGTATCGGGAAATGATGAATATGACACGAGTTACATCCCATGGTTTGAACCAGGTCCATTGCACCTGTGGGGAGTGGTCAGAACGACAGTCGCGAACAGGCAGATATTTCCTCGACCTCTTCGGAAAAGGTGATGCAATAATCAAACACCTGCGACGTCGAAAGAAATTTGAGGTGGAAACACAAGAAATGTGTTTGATACTCACAAGGATTGCAAGACTACCCACTAAAAATAGTCAATGTTGCCATCCAATTTTTAGACGATCCACGGACACTCACAATTGGCGTACTAAATCATAATGTTAACTTCGAGTTTATCAGAGGCAAGCTACCCTTCACTCACCTTGACCGTCTGCAACTTCGTCATGTCGGAGATCGATAGTAGGGAAGACATATCAGGATATTAACTGTACTCAGTGTGCACCTTGTAGTACGTGTCCGCAGTCTTGAATGAAGCGACGGTGAGCATTACTTAAGTGTGATAGAGTTCGATGGGCATTGGTATGAATTTAGTGGATCAGTGAAACTGCTTCAGTTATTTTAAGCCTGATACAAACTGATACTGCAGTGATACTTATCAGAGATAATAATAGGATCTAGGTGCCATGCATTATGATATGAGATGTCGAGGATTGAAATGACTGCAAACGCTGATAGGGCCTGCAGTGAGATGCAACTTACGGGAAATGAACCAGCAACGATGTACTGTAGGATTTAATTGAAGGAGACCAGAGCTGAAATGTTACTAATTAGATCAAGGTTAGCTGGGTTGCTTGTTTGATGTTACAGTGTTGCATATGAGATTGCAGTGTACCGTGTTTTTCAAAACTCGGCGGCCTCGCTAGCGGAACCGGCACTTTTACACCCTAATTAGGTCAAGGGATGTGACATGTCACTCTAGCCAGGGCTTGCCGCTTAATGAAACGAAACCTCCGTCAGTTCGTTATGGGGCCATTCACTAGCCAGGAAATGTGCCAGAATACCATATTCTTGCAGTTGGAGCAGCACAGGACAGCTATTGAAATATCTCAGCTTGCTCAATGCTCGGAGAGGACAGTATACAAGATGTCACATCCCTTGACCTGATCAATAGGGTGTAAAAGTGCCGGTTCCGCTAGCGAGGCCGAGTTTTCAAAAACACGGGGTACCACTGCAATCTCATATGCAACACGCTGTATAATCAATGATGTTACTGATACTGATGCATGTCACTGATGGGTGACCTAATCTCCTCCCGGACTTCTGAGTAGTAGCGGATTTTTACCTCCAGACTCTGGCGTTTACAGTAACTTCCTCACTCTCGTTCTCTATCAGCTACTAAGACCGCACTATCATTGCCCAATAAATCATAATATTACAATTGAGTTATACGTTGGATAAGAGTATAAGCTCAGAGGCCAATGGTACCTTATACTAGTACACCTACTAGGCTACATTCCCTCGAACTTCGCTGGTAGTACCCATCCCACTCATCGACATTGACGAAGGTCGTAAATAGTTTATCCGAGTGTCTAATGTCATTACTGACATGGACGGTACGTGGACACGTTCATTGCTATCTCGAAGACGGAATAGAATCCGTGATGCCAGGACGCTGTGAACGACCAGCTGTAGCCTAGCGCAGTGGGTTCAAGATCAACTAGTAGTAAGAGTGCAGCCGGTGACGTACGAGTCAAACATATTGCTGTAGGCGCTCTGCAGAAAAGAACAGAAAGTTAGCGAGTCGTAGGATTTGACAGACCAGACACGTACTGGAAGTGCACCCTCAAAGATAACATTAGCGAGTGTGACGGCTTCCTTGAACGCGTTAGCCAATAACATCTCGAGAACCAACTATTTCCACGCACAGAGGATGCAAAACATGTAGAACATGCCACCGTGGTATAGGGTTACTATAATTCCGCTCTGAAAGTCTTTATAGTCGCGAATCCTCTTATATACATTAAGGATCAGCATCACTGCCAAGTTGTTATGGGTGAGAATGCCAATAGATAGCGTTGGACGATCACTGACCACTTTCGAATATCACCAAGAACAAGTAAACGATCGCAGCGTTACGTGTGCTCTCGAAGTAACAGGTTCCTAGAGGGGGCTCCTCTGATAGTTATATTAGAACGACTTTCGTTCGTGAGCACTAATGAACTCACCTCCTGGAATCATCATTGTAGGAGCCAAGTCTGCAGCAATGGCGGCGATGATTGTCAACTATGCAATAATAAAAACCTATGCTATCATTCCTGCGCTGTAAAACACGCACCACGCTATAAACAATTAATCCGATCAGCAAATTTTTACTCTTTTGCCAGAATGCCCAGGTCCGGATAACCAGCAAGGCTACCAAAGAAGTGAGACCCACTGTGCTCTTAACATGCATGTAGAACGCGCACCTTCCGCAGCAGCGATACTTAGGACGTGAATGACTGGAATTCACATTGTTCAATTTGCATGAGTTTATGAACCGTTTGGCAGGTAGACTCACTATATCCTTCCACAGTAGAGGCACACTTTCTCCATGCAATCAGCTTAGCGTAGAAACTATTCGTCACCCAGGCTTACCTGATTGCTGACACGTAGTGCGTCTAAGATATGATCATCAGCAACACAAGATAAGGAGAATCGAAGTGGGTCACTCACCATATGCAGTCATTCCAACCCCCGCGAAAGGCAAATATCGGGAGATGATGAATATGACACGAGTTACATCCCATGGTCTGGACCAGGTCCACTGCACCTGTGGGGTGTGGTCAGAACAACAGTCGCGAATAGACATATATTTTCTCGACCTCTTCGGAAAAGGTGATGCAATAGTCAAACACCTGCAAGAAATTTGAGGTGGAAACACAAGAAATGTGTTTGATACTCACGAGGATTGCAAGACTACCCACTAGAAAAATAGTCAATGCCGCCGTTCAGTTTTAGATGATCCGCGGACACTCACAATTGGCGTACTAAATCGAACATAATGTTAACCTCAAGTTTATCAGAGACAAGCCGTCCTTTACTCACCTTGACAGTCTGCAGATTCGTTAGGTCTGAGACCGGTAGTAGGAAAGACATCAGGATTTAGGTACTCAGTATGTGCCTTGTAGAAGTACCTACTTGCCAGTCCTGAATGAAGCTTTGAAGCCCTGCAAGCATATTACTTAAGTACGATATTCGATAGAGGAATGCACTAGTATGAATTTAGTAATTTGAAATTGTCCCAGTTATTTTAAGCCTACAAACCGGTGCACAGCGAAAGCTTGAGTCACATCAGATATAGTAAGAGCTATAATGTGATGTGCCGAGGATTGCAATGACAGCAAACGCCGTCCGTCACTCTCACCGTGGACAAAGTCGAAAGGCCAACTTGAATTTCGGTGGGAAGCAACGCAATCGTTACTGAAAATTGAACCAGCAAAGATGACTTTGGGATATGATTGAAGGAAACCAGTACTGAAATCAGATCAGTGCCAGAGGCGCCGCTGCGATAATGGTGCATAGCCATGCCACTATCTGACGTTGATAAGCACGCCACGTCCGCGTCACATGTCAGGGAGGGCCTGATCAACCTGGGGTGCCAATTGACATCTATATACCGGAGTCAGCGTAACCTAATGTACTGAATAAATGCGATGCATAAATCAGTGCACAGCACAGCACGGCTAGCAGCTGTAGAGGTGATGTATCACCTTGATTGATCCCAGTGTTTGGCCCTTGGCAGGGCTTTCTGCCAGTGGGCACTTCTACTGCTTCTATCGCTGATGGGTTCTGATTATCTATCAGCGAAGCAGCTGCGTGCTACTTTCATATCGATAGACCGGATTTTGCCTTGTTCCGAAGCACTGGATCGGCGCTTGGAGGATGTACAATCCTCACAATAATGCTGGGATCGATTATCTTGTCGTTTAGAATTGACAGCTAAAGCCGTTATAGTGTATCCTCCGCCCAAGGAGGGATCAACACACATTGAACTGACCCTCGACGAGTGTCACCTGTATGAGTTGGCATTTAGCTGGAAGTACGTATCATTCACAATGTATCTTGCCCTCATAGTGAAGGGTCAGGTATTAACGACGACAAGATATAGCGCCACGGCTCAGTGATTCTGGTCCCATGATACCCTTCGTATTATACCAGCATGCCGCTTTAAGAGAGATAGAGTTAGCTCTAGATGCCACGACCAAGACCATAAAAGTACTCACGCGATACCAGCAGTTTGGAGAGTTCTGCAGAAAAGCTCTCATCACTAAATAGAACACTAGACAAATCAAGAACGCACGAAATAAATCCGCAAAACATAGCAGACGTCGCAAGTGTCGCAATGGTTTTGCCCCGCGATGGTGCCAAAGCGCCGAGCACACCAATCTGTATACCTAGCGATCCGAGATTTGCAAATCCACAAAGCGAATATGATGCAATCGTGAAGGCACGCTGCGACAGGGGGTTTGAACTCGCTTGGATGGTTGATAGTTCTGCAAGAATTCAGTCATCAGCTACCTGTCCGTGAATTAGGATCACAAGAGTACCTAAATATGCAGCAAATTCGTTTTCAATTAGCTTCGTCGCTAACAGTTGTGAGACTCGGAGAATCTCATTGCTGGGGACACCTAGCGAGATATCAGCTTGGGTAGCTCAAGATCGCAGAAATGCATCCAGACCCAAGAAAAAGGCGAGAGGATACCCGATGTATCCCAAAACTAGCTGTAAAGTAAGCTGGTGGATGCCGAATCCATGGCCGACCCATGTCAAGACGGCATTGATAGCGGCGACGAGCGACAGGATCGTCAACACGTTAGTGCTATAAAAATAAGCTGAGTGACTCGTTGATGGCCGTTTCAAGGAGCTCACAGGATTTGTCCCGCGACCTTTAGACCAAACAGACCTCCCAAAGAAAATGCGTGAAGAGCGTTGACTGGCCGTTCCTTTCCCTCGTCCCCGCGGTCCACTATTATGTGGCCACGAGTAACAGGTTCGTCGAGTTCGGGAATCCGCATCTTGCTGATGGCAATAGAAGCAGGTATGCTCATGACAGATGAAGTGATAAGATTCTGGGGTGGAACACCCAGGGCAACGTAGGCGGTCAAAACAGATCCGGAGATAGTGGAGAAACCTTGAATTCATAAATATTAACGTTCCGTTGGCAAAATATGGTGAACAAACCAGAAGTCATGCAAAGATGAAGTTCCGATGGGGTCATGATATCAACATAAGGTTTGACCAAACACGCAGACTCTCCTTGGCCTACCCAAGGAGAAGCAGCCGCAACGACCGCCTCAGCGCCAGATACGTTCATGAGCTTGAAGAATAACCATGCACTTATGAAAACAATGAATCTCGCTCTTCGATGAATAATGTGGTTCATGTACTCACAATCCTTTGACCATCCATTGCATGACGCCGAGCTTTGGTACAAGTTAGCATTGAGGACTCCGAGTAGGGCCTAGTCACTGACATAGTACAGCATTTGAATTGTGGCGATGAAAAATATTACCGCGGAGAGCTATAATTTTATCAGGTTGCATTCGAGCTCGAGGACACAACCCTCCTCATACCACATTCACAAAAAACCAACCCTTCGCAACGGTGGCTGCATCGAAGAAAAACGTAGCTCCGACATCAGCTTCCGACAAAAAGTCGTTTGCGAGATCTGCAATGTATTTGAAGAGGGAAAACCCAGCGCCGGTCTTGAGCACAAAAAGAGCAATAGTTTGTTGAAGGAAAAGGCCGACTATCACGGTAGGCCTTGCAATTCAAATCAGCAGATGCACTAAGCCGAGAAGGAGGCACCAACCAGCAAATTGCCGATCTATTTATAGAACACAGGTAGAAACCGCACTGGAAAATAAACAACCCAAGTACTGAAATTGCTCGATGTCCATAGTCGCTGTTCTACAACGAAGTCAGCTTGTCACAATTTCACTCAAGGCAACGGAACTCACGCCAGTGAGTGGTAATCCGAAAGCAGACCCAAACACGATGGCAAGAAGGCAAAGCCATCCAATTGTCAGTCTCGCTGTCCGAGGAAGCTTGTACCAAGGCACCTGGACGCATGGTATCCATATAGCAGCGATAGGCTCCGTCACTACCGAATTGGGTATGAAGCGGAACGCGATAATGCTTGAGAGTACGGATAATAAGCAAAAGAGATATTATTGCGTAGATATCACTACTTACAGTAAGAAGGACCACGCGAAAACTGTCCGCACGACCCTTTGAAAAGAATAAAGGTTTGTTAATTGAAAGACTCGGAGAACACATCATACCATTGTCCACGTGTCGCTGTCAAAATGGTAGAGGATATCCACCACCCAAGGATGAGTGCAGCGAGGGCAATTAGGACGACAACACGCAGTCTCTTATCGAACGTGCTATTCGCTTGCGTCCCTTCATCCTTTTCCTCTGTGCTCTCCAGATCGCCCACAGGGTTTACAACGCGTGCGGTTTCCCGGTTTCCATCAGAGTTCGTGGAGACGGACGTCTTTCTGTGCAAGAACTTGTTCTCCACATCGAAATCGCCTGCTGGAGCTGCCATGTTGGGGGGCCGGAAGAAACACAGAGAGAGATGAGCGTCAATTGTACGACCTCTTTAATATCAATTGGGGCCCCGAGCAACCTCCGTACATGTGGTTTCATCTTTATCACAGGTCGTATGCGGCGTCATGCGATAGCCTGATACTTATCCTGATCCTAAGTTCCTGGGCATGCGTGCACCCGGTTTTTTTTTTTTGAAATTCCCGGCAAAATAAAATATATACGAAAGACAAGTGCGGACACCAGAGGAAAAATGGAGAAACTTATCGGAGCCAATGCGGAACTTTGCATTCGCCGAGGAGGAGCAACTCGTAACCGGCCCGAATTAGTTGCCTTACTGGACTGTAAGCCGAGGACTGTGAAGGGCTCATTACAACAATATATTATTCCATCCAAGATGGAGTCTCCCGTCGATTAAAACCACAGAGGTCAAGCAAAAGTGCCTGTGAGATGAGAAACGAGTGATAAATAAATAAATATAAATGATAAGTATTCAAGTTCTTATCTAGATGGGCAAGTCCGATCTATTTATATCAGCCCCGCGGACTCAGATCGCAGTATACATTGTTCGATAAATACTACGAATATATATACTGTAACAATATTCAGACAACATTTTACACCTCAACTAACCTACACAGATTATTGCCGTCAAGCGCGACATCATGAGACATGAGGTATATAAAAACAAATGGGCGGTGGACGTTTGTGAGATAGCGAAGATAGCGGGAAAGAGGGATAAGCCAGGATCTGTCATGGCCATAGATAGAATGCACAGCTCAAAAGGCCAAGCGCACTCCCATTTAAAGTACAACTGCTGTAACCACCATTCCGATCCCCCAGCAAATAAAATTTACACCTTGAGCGCCTTGATAAACTTCCCGCTCGCAATCGCTAGCCACTCTCCAGGCGCTGTCGAGTGACCCGTATTCATCGTCATCCCCTGTATCTGAGGAGACCATGCGAGGTTGGTCACTTCGCTGCTCGCAGAATAGGCCATTATCGGATCGGTGACCACACGTTTCTTCACGTCTGGCCGCGGCGAATTTAAGCGAGAATTTGCAGTGCGGGGAGAGGTCGCCGTTTGTGTGTACGTAGCGAGGTCCCATAGTAGAACTTGGCAATCATCCCCTGCATATGAAGTTCAGGTCGAACACAGGCACGAGTTGATTGATCGCAGTGCTTACCTGCGGTAGCCAGTGTTGGTCTATCTGTTGTGCTCCATCCCATCGCGTTTACCTGCGCGCGGTGCCCTCTCAGTTCTATCACCGGCTGACCAGGACTCCGCATATCCAAAATCTGCACATCCTGTCCATCCATATGAAATGTGGACATGTAATTTGAGTCAGCGGGGTTGAATGCGATGCGCAGTAGAGGTGATGTGGGTAGACGCGATGATGCTGAGGCTGCGGGCGGACCGCTTTTGGGTGCCGGTGTTTCGTACAAAATGGTAGAATGCTCTAGACTCCGTAGATCAAACGCACGAAGACTGCCATCTGCTCCAACCGATACGAATATATCTGTCGATCCCGGAAGCCATGCAACGTCGTAAACTTCTCGATCGTGGGCAATGAGTTGTGTTATGGCAGTGGATGTATCGATGTTCCACACGGTACACGTCGTGTCTATTGATGACGTGACAACTAAGCTGGGGGCTTTCTCGTTCCAAGAGAAACTGGTTAATGGTGGACCAGTGGACTGGTTTTGGATTTTGGATTGCTGATACACACAGAGGCGTCAGTGTTTTCAATCAGGGCGTGGGTTTGCAATCACGTACCCCAGACAGTGCCGTCTTAAGTGTCAACCGATGCCCTCCGCCCGTGGGCTGCCTCCCAACATAAGCCGACGACGCTGGCGGTGCATCTCCAAAATACTCCCATACCCTCAGCGCATCTCCAGTCGTGGCAAGTAGCTCTGCAGCTGGCGCCTTGCCAGTCCATTGGAAACCGCTCGCACTCGCGGGTTGCCATTGCAGATTGGTTGCTGGGTATCCATGGTTTGCTTCTACCAGCGTCACAAAGTCGGGGTAATCGGTATAATCATCCTCAACAAGGACGCGCTCATCTTGAAGTCCTACGATAGCAATCCGATTCCGATAGTCTTCAGAGAAGGATGCAATTCCGAGACGGAAAGCCGATCGTGGACGAGATTGATGTCCAGGTGCAGTTGACTTGCACCAATCAAGCGCATGTACAGGCCCTGATCAAGGTTACCAAGTATGTTCGAGAAGTGGTGACCATGTATTGGACTTACATGGTGCTTCATACTGAAGCAAAGTTGTTTGGGTCATAGCGCACGCTGACAGTAGCTAAAGAAGTGTTTGATGTGGCGTGGACGTGCGTTACGGAGTAATTGTATAACTTCGATCAAACTTTCGATATACTTAGCAAGTGAAAATTCAAAGGGATTATCTTGAAACCTGAGGCAGGGCTGAAGCTTAAGTTACTTTGGAAATATCGCTGATCAGACCAACTTCACACGTAATTGGTGTCAAAGCAACAGAGCATGGTAACTTGTGTTACAACGGGACAAGATATGTACAGTGAGAGCATATTTAGCAAACGTAGCAGTGCATTATGATATTTGGCCTATGTTTTGATGTCGAGTGGTTGTCAGAGGTTCGGAGATTGATCGGGCGTTGATCACGAGAAGGGCGGTGAAGTCGGAGGAGGCAGATAGAGGTGATGGTAACTTTTAGCGGCGAAAGGCGAATATGCGATCGATGTCGGAAACAGACGTGACCAGTTGAACCAGAGGGAAAGAAAAACACAAAGGATAATCAGCAAAATAAAAAAGATAAAAAAACGGCTGCCGAGCATGTCGACGACTTCAGTCAGAATCCACCATGGAAATCGCGCCGCATTGTTCACAAAAGCTCCACATTGTCCTTGAGCCATCGGGACCGGCGGAACAGGCAACACGAAGCTTGGGTATTTGTGAGCAATGCGAGCTATAAAAAGCACGGCATTATGGAGGCAGAAGGGAGGGAGTAACAAGTCAGAATCATAATCGAGGACGAGGTCTCCTTATACTTACCCATGGTGAGTGAAAGAACTTGCAGGTTGTAACAGTCCAACCGCCTTGTCAGAGTTGTCCGCTGGATAATCGACGACCTGGGCGAGACGAGGGTACAGAGCTGTATGAAAATACGTAGATGCCAGTGAGAATTGGTATCATCTAAGCTTCAGGTGCACATACGAGAGTTATGGTCGATGGCATCCGAATATAGAGATGAACCACTTGACGAGCTGGCAGTAGAATGAAGGCGAGTATGATAGTTTTCAGGGAAAAACGAGAGGACATCATCATGTGAAGGAGATTCAGACATAAGAGCATCAGCGTCGGGTTCATAGTTCGGGAAGGGAACCATTTTCAGTTGCTTGGCGACCTGATATGAGCAAGTATTAGTGGGGAAGTAAAATAAGATAGACCAAATAAAATGACCTGGGGGCAGTCGTCAGTAGCATCAAAGTCGAATTTGCGCTTCATGGCCATGATATGAAAGGGCGCTAGTGGGTATGTATAGGCAGATGAAGCTATACGGTAGAGTTCTTGGGAAAGGAGGAAAGCTGATATAAAGCTCGAACTTATACACGATCAGATTTGTTAATGTTTGGTGCATATTCGCGGAGCGAACACTTCACAGGAAATGTCGGAGTAGCGATAATCGGTGGTCGGCTCGATCGGCTGGTATCATGCCGATCCGATCCGATTGGTTGATTCCTACTAATTTCTCTTTCTCCATTCTGTAACTTGCTGTGCACGTGACATCACACAGCCACACAACAGCATGTTAACGTACTTCGTCGCAAGCTTGACGTGTCACACAAGCCCTGACCACAACTTGAAACTCGAGATTCAAACTCAAGCTCAAGCATTGAGCAATCCATAGCACATAATAGCAACCATGGATCCGGCAGACATCCCACTGCCAGCTTTTCTAGACCCCCTCCTTAACTTCCTCGCTGATCAGCTTCCCCCACCTCTGTATTCATTTCTGCTCTCATTTCTCTCGCACTCGCTTGCATTATTCACAGCGCTTCTTTCGCTGATCTCGTCCCTAATTTCCTCCAAACCATGGCAATGGGATGCACAAACTATCCTTCCTCCTCTTATCAGCTTCCTTGCCGCATATCTCGCACTAGTCAGTCTATATAGAACTACTAGTTGGATGGTTAGAACCAGTATCTGGTTCATCAAGTGGGGAACCATCTTCGGAGCGCTTACTGCTGGGCTGGGGTGGTATATGGGGCAGAATGCGGGTGTTGGAAGCACAAGCATCATCTCTAGCTTAGCCGGATTCATTTCGAACGTGCTGAATGAGCAAACCCAGACCACTCCTGGTACATCACCCAAGACGCGTACGCAACGCAAGTCAAATGACCGTCCCAAATCGTGGGAGTCATTTGAGAAGCACAGGCAATGGCAGTATCAGGAGCGTGACGGGAATCAAGAAGGGAATGACGCTCAAAAGATCATGTCAAACATCGCCAAAGCTGCCAATCGCTTACTAGCGGAAGGTGGATGGTGGGACGCAGCTCGGGGGGTTTTTGACGGGCCGACCTCCGATGATAAAGCCACTAGCAGTGACAGCGACAGAACGAAGAAGAGTAGGAGTCGATGATACGTGTTTCAAGCGTAGGCACACTTATTATATATCAGCGTATATGATTCGAATAAGAACGATTCGCGGAGCTTCGACCAAAGTGACATTGCAAAGAAAGCATGAATACATAGTGAAACTCTCAAAAGAAACAAATCAAGCTTTGACTGCCTCTCCGTTGTATCGGAGACTTGCTCGACCGTTAGCATAGAACTCATACTCCTGCTTGGCCTACAACTCACTTTGCGATCCGAGCCAACTGCCCTAAACCGGTAGAGCCAACAAAGAAGTTCACCTGTACAATGGGGCATGAGTTATCGTCGTCACGAAAACTTGACGACCCTTACCGCTGCCAAACTGTAGTTAACCGGGGTAATGACCACTGAGTATCTCACCCAGATAAAACCTGTGCATGCGAGCGCTATCCGGGAACAACTTAATCAGGGAATAGTGAGTCAATGACACATCTACGCACCAACGTTTTGGGATATGCTGAGTTTATCTGCTGGCCGACTCAAGTCCTTTACACCAGCGGCAACGAGACACCACTTCATCAATGGCGCCCAGAAAAAAACTGTCTTCGGACCTGCCGCGACCAAGACGTGCGTCAGCGCCAATCTCTGCATCAACCAACATCCCACGCACCAGCTGGATGGTTCATGAATGCGGAGAATTTCGACCCTGCGGCCGCAGATGCTGCACCAGACATTGGTAATGACTTAAAGGGGACGAGCAAGGAAATGAATGTCGAGGTGACTCAAGTGAGTAAGAAATTGAGAAGGCACTTAAACTTCGCACAAGTGAGCGTGAACTTTCACCAGTTTATTGTTGCCGTTATTCGGAGCGGATTCGGAGCGCTATGGGTGCACAAATGGGAATAGCCGGGAAAATCATGCGATTAATGCCAATGTGACACTTGTATAATATTTTTGAGTACTACATGATGTGAACAGCTAGTGGGACAAATCGTGGCGCAGTGTCTGTTTCACATAGAACACGACCCAATCAATAGTGGCACGCCGAACAAGCGTTGGCAGTGTACAGGCTGTGTAATGTCAGTGTGGCGCATCCTGTCAGGATGTACCTCAATCTGCGCCCAGAGATCCTCCCACCCACTCAGCAACCAAATCTCTCCAGCAGTCACCGATTTGCATATGCTCTCCCTGACATGCCACAAAGTCAATACGTCCACGTTCGTCAAGCTGTCGAAGGCCTATCCAGTCTTCTTTGTAAAGGTTTTGTAGACGCATCGGGATGATGTCTTTGGTGTTCACTCCACCGAGCATCGGCGTCTGATGGGATCCAGATGCCTGGTCCATAGTGATGTCTTCAAGAGGTTGCTCGGAGCCGAACCAAGCACTCTCCTTTGGGACTACAGTTTTGTCTTGGAGGAAGAGGGCAAGGACAAGCTTATTTAGCGAGGCAAGGTTATCTGCGTATGATAGATTGCGAGAAGACGGGAGCAAGACTTCATTGTTGATGTCCGGTAGAAAGCTCCCTGACTCCATGTATTGCGAGAGTCGGTGCGGGTCTCTGAAATACTGAGCCTGATGATGAATGAATTAATGGTGGCATGATGCATGAGGGGGATTTCTGACAAACCTGAACAAGATTCTCCTGTGCCCATTCACTATACACACCCCTATTTGCTGCTCGACGTGCGACCTGGCAAAGTAGATCCCACGTGTTGCAGGCTGGTAAACTTGATATACCCATGTGTTGTGACCCAAAGGTGATCAAGTTATGCACAGGCGGGCTGTTATTGCGTTCCACGTAGCCACGAAGGAATTGACCTCCCTGTGAGAATCCTATGGCATCGAAACCGCGGCTTAGCTCGGGCATCTCAGCGAGCTGCTGGGCAACTTGCACGATTTGTTGGTTCACATTGCCATACTGACGGATACCAGTTAGAAATTCGTATAACGGCAGTATTAATACTCACGAAACCTGCACGCTGGTCTACATTTGGGTCTTCGTCGATGAAGATGGAGTGGACGAATATGCCGGGGTACATTTCCTTGACTTCACTCTGAAAGCTGTCCATACCAGGAGATGCGTAGGTGTCACCCATTCCGTGCCATATTACTAGGGGTCGTATATTATTCACAGCTGCACTAGACACAAGGTTAACGAGACCTGCGAAGAGCACAATTGAGGGGAGCATGATGACCGTTAAAGCACTTGCTTTTAAGTTGTTTTCTAGTAGTACCATCCTATGCCATTGTGGGACAAGTTTATGTAAGTTGCCCCCCCTTTGGGCAAACATTGTCACACAAACAAAAATTTGGTGCGAATCTTGCGCCACACTGCGCGGCCGGGCCGCGTGTTTTGTCTAGACCAACCTGGAATCACTCTCCACGTCGCGATGTCATTTCCATGTCTGTGGATGAATACTTTTTTATCACTTCCTTTTTCATCAACCTCACCGTGATCAAGTGTAAGATCCCGAGACTTGGATGGACGTTTGAACAGCCATCGCGCAATGGACAGCGGTAGAATATCACATTACCACAGTCAAACTGGCAGCCTTGAGGATCACATGGAATTAAGTCCTGTTGCGTACTTTGCAGCCAGTCATTTCCCTATCCCACACGAGACGCATACGGACATAGACCTTTGCTTGACATGTGACAGAAAGTCAGGGATTTGGACGCCAGACTTTGGCCCCAGAGTGTTTATTTACTGGATGTCCTCGGGTGGACACTACCGGAATGTGTACAGTAAATGGTATGGACCCTGCCATCTCGTGTCATCACACATCGTCTGGTCTTCGAGAGCGGCGGGCTAGGCTCTACTCCGATTGAGATATCGTTCCTTGTTGGCCATTCCTCGTGGCCATGACTCGAATCTAGTGGACATCACGAGCCCTTGTTTGCAGCATGATAAGCCTGTGATTTTGCTCAGGACTCCCTACACCTCTCCCATCGACTCTCGGAAGGTTTGGAACGATGATAAATAGTTTCGAGTGTCCGAGATTCAGATCACACAAACCAAGTGTATGACGAGAACGTGTTCAACATAGGGTCCACGACGCCCAAGGACTCGAAGTGTAGAATATCAAGGCTTCTGTCGTATCGTTGATAATATTAATGATATCGTTCGTTATTTATGTCCGGGATGCGGA
This sequence comes from Suillus fuscotomentosus, assembly GCF_016647785.1. Taxonomy (NCBI): domain Eukaryota; kingdom Fungi; phylum Basidiomycota; class Agaricomycetes; order Boletales; family Suillaceae; genus Suillus; species Suillus fuscotomentosus. The sequence goes on along the minus strand of NW_024539642.1, from coordinate 23,993 downwards.
CACTCAACCATTAATATTGATCCTCTGTCCTGCTAATTGTGCTATCACCTAGTTAGGCTGTGACATACGCGCGAAATACAACCAATTCGGAGTCTCCGGCAGTGAACTTTATCTTAGTTTCAGCTCCCACGAAGATGACGCTTCCAGCTTGTAAGTCTAACTCGCCACCACTCCAGCTTACCCGGCCGGAACCTTCGGTAGCGATTGCGATTGAAGGACCTGGAATAGCCTCGTGAGTTTCGGTCTCGCCCTTCTGGGTCTTGACCTGGAGAACCGTAAAGTCTTGAATTGGGGGATCATATTTCCGGGTGCGTGGTGTGATGTCAACCGGCTCGACCATATGTTTTTGCCAATCTGATGGCGTATAGGTCAAAACCGAAACAAGATTGGGAATGTCTTTGGGTTTAGGGGTAAGACCAGCGCGAATGACGTTGTCCGAATTGGCCATGCACTCCATGATATCTTGCAAATCATCATTAAAGTGAGCTGAATACCAGCAGAGAAAGACATACCGCCTTCAACGTAAGCGTGGGGCTCTCCAGCTCCCAGGAAAATAGCCTGCCCAGGAGTCATTCGGACGAAATTTAGCATGAATGCGCAGAATACTCCGACATCTCCGGGATATTGCTCATTCAATGTCAGGACAAGATCCTTGACATCCTCTTCTAGAGGTTTCTGACCTCCGCGTTGGTAACGCGCAACGAGTGTCCGAAGTTGTGTTGCAATACTGGAAACGTCAGCGGTCATGAGTGCTGCAAAGAGCTTCTTAAGGACTGCCTTCTGCTCTGACTCAGGCAAGTTGGTACAAGTTCAGAAATTCCGTCACGATAGACGAATCGATTAGCGAATTGAATTCGGGAACGGCTTTGACGTATTCAGCGATCCTCGTGATTGGCATGAAACCGCACAGCGCCTTGAAATCTGTCAACGCCAAGGCCATCTCAGGCTTGTGGTTCGGATCTTCGCACAACTTATGCGTGAGGACTTGAGGGCCACGTCAACAAGAACTCTCACCAGTGTAAACTGTCGGTTGTTCGGCATGAAGTTTCTCTGATGTCTTCTTGTCAGGATGAGTTTGTATGCTCAGGGCTTTGCCAATGGCCAAGACCTTGAACAGGAAGGGGAGGTTTCCATTTGTCGTATCGAACCGCTGAGATACCTGGTGCCCAATGAAGCCAGGGTTCTCAGTCAAGATCTGGGTAAGATTCTGCTTCCTATCAATCACTCCCGACGGCGACTTCACATGCGTGCCCATCCAAAGCTGGTCATGCACGCTCATCTGTCAGATCCGCTGCAGACTGTGCTTCTAGATCACCTACTTCGGCGTAAGGAGCTGATTGATTCAAAGTAAATCCACATATTCCGGCCCCAGGAGCAAACTCCGCAACCTTGGAGTCCTTTCCCTTCTTCCCCCAATCGTAGTTCTGAATAGTGGGAATGATGCCAAAAACTGGCTCGATTGTATTCATGGTGAATACAGATTGATCGTTATCGATGGAGGTGGTACAAGTTGAAATAGATACCCTGAGCAGAGCCTGTGGAAGTTACGTATATAAGTAGACACATGCCATGTTGAACGTGCGCTCATCCTGCTGGAAATTCGCATTCGTGAGTCTTTAAAAAGGCTGTGCTCTTCCATTCGGCTCCAGAGACCTGATAAGACGGCGTCATTCGACTCCTCGATTACTTTCTTCAGGCGACCGTGTTCACAGCAATGACAGGAAGAAGCAGCTCAGTAGAGTTGAGATCCCTTCATTCAAGTTCATTGGATCCGGGGTGAAAACAAGCTGCTGGTAACAATGTGCCATAAACGAACCACAGGTCAAATCTTCACTCTTGCCAATATCCTCGAATGCTGTGACCAGGACCCTCCGATAATCAGTCCTCTTACTACCTCACAAGTCACTGGAGACTTTTTTCTGTGGTTCGGAAGGGCCCCACCTGCTCGATGCCATCATTTGCACGATCAGTCGCCATGTTCAGAAGGAGATACTCCACGACAAATTCAAGCGTCTTCCATACTATCTTGTATGCCTCGAGGCCAACTCATGCCACGATCATATCTCTTAGTCCTTGTCATTGCCTCGTGGAAATCAGATAATGGACAGCTGATCAGGTCCGCCCGTTGATATTTGAAGATGATCAGGCCAGATCCTGAAAAGACCACCCCATAATTTGAGCTCAATTCCGGGAGCAGTCAAGACCCTCTTTCTCCAACAAGTATCTGGAGATGCGGCATCATCATCGGCGCAAAGTGAAAGGGATATAAGTCTGCTGATGGCGACACAAACAACCCCACTCCAATTGTCAACTTTCCGCAGACTCTAGCACAACATGATTGATTACTGGCAACCTGGAACTCAGTACAATGACGGTGCAAGGGTCCTTTATGAAGGTCCGTTTCCATCGATCTTCTACTCCGAGTAATAAACCAATCCCCTGCAGGTGTCCAGTACAAGATCATTCAGCCTCACCGGTCCCAGGTAACCCACTAGTCAGTGCTACTCATTGTCGGACTGACCAACGAGCTCCGTCCAGAGTGACTGGACTCCGCCCGTGACACCTGCCCTTTGGGGACGCCTGGAAGGTGGCGATTGCCAGCGCAGTCCTCATCATGAGAATTCTGGTCAATGGGCCGGGGACTGCAAGTCTGACCCGTGTGCTCCACCGTGCAACCAACCTCCTCCTCCTCAGCAGCAGCAACAACAACAACAGCAACAACAGCAACCTTACCATTCCCCTCAAGGCGGCATCCAACCGACTCATCAGGAGAGTCAGCAGCACTGGTTTGACATTGATGAAAAAAGGAGGCATGAGCTGGAGGTATGTTTTCTTCCTCGTATAGACTGCTCACATCATCACATGTGTCTTGTACATTAGATCGGAGGGGGCGTCCTGGCCGGTGTCGGTGCCCTTGCCGCTGGCGTTTTTGCCTACAATCACCACAACAAGAGTGAAGAGGAGGTATACGTGGTATTCACCATAAATCGATACAGATCTGACACTCTGATTTTCTGCAGAAAAGGGCGCACGTTTGGTCGCAGGGCAACTGGCTCCGTGATGCGGAGCAACGTACCCAGGCCTTCCGAAGCGGAAATTACCCTGGTCCAGTAGCATGGGTCCTCATTAAGGGTAAGAACATCCCACCAAATGCCATCGAAGGTGGCTTTGAGCGTGGCGCGCCTTTGTATATTTGCCGTGCTTACTATGAGGCAAGTCCGACAGCCTTGTTTACTGGCCAGCCACTCATTTTGATTCTTATAGGGTGGTCTCAGTGCGTTTCGAATGATAATATCCATAATTTTGACTGAATGGTGTCCACTCCAGTGGTCGGAAAGGCATGCTCTGTCTTCAAAAAAGGAGCTGTGATCGGCTACAAGAAGGAAGAGATCCACGTAGGTGCAAACCAAACTGGGCTGTTACCATCTGTTGAACTCGTTGGAACAGCTTGATACATACGAAATCCTTGTTGGGAACTCTCAAGCCGTCCGTTGGGTTAACGTTTCTGGCCAATTCAACTTGGCAGCTCTAATGGACTTCGACCTGTCGAAGGTGGCCGGGAGCCTGGAGGTGCTCCTCAATACATTGCCCAAGCTCCTTACCACGGAGCCGTGCACCCAGGGAAGGCGTCCGAGTCGTTCGGTGATGGTTGCTTCATTCCTTACGACTCCACAGAGAAGAAGGTTAAGGTGAGTACAGATGCCAATAGGGTTGATAAGATCTAATTTGATATGGTATTGCAGGAGTACGCGGTGCTTTGCTACAACTGATAGGACACGTCGCAAGAAGATATAAATTAGTAGCGTGGACTGGTGTGTAAGATGTAACGATTAGTTTTGCCAATGTCAATAAGTCCTTTTCGAGAACCGTTTTGAAAATTTCTCTCTAAAGAATTGGAGAATTGTGCATACTACTCACCTTTTCATCAGTCACTCAGACTGCCGCTCTCTACATCACTATAACAAGCAATGTGACCAGCTCAAGTCTTTTACCGAGACTGGCTGCACATTATTAGGTTATGGGACCTCTTCAAAATCAGTAGCTAGATTTGAACGAAGTGAATGAGCCAAAAATATGGAAATAAGAAAGCTTCGTAAGGAAAAGACAGTAGAGAAAAGGCCTAAATATCGTCGAGTGCAGTGCATAACGGAAGTCTCTCCAGTTTGCCTCTGGCAAACCTCCAGCGAAATTAAGTTGGCAGCGTCAGCTACCAACTGATATCGTCACGGCGTCTAACCTAAAGCTAAGGTCGAGCGTTGTATCTTTTGGATATTGCCTGGGATGTTCACAGTTTCTGCGAGCGAAAACTTTGTAAAGACCACGGAAAATATAAATATGCGTCCTGTTCTCCAGGTTTTGACAGGCCAAGTTGCGTGATAGGGAAGACATCGTCCTGGTCAAGATGGCCTCCTGCAATGCGCATGCGAACCGCCGGTACGCACTTCAAGAGCTTGCAAAGGTAGGATTTTGTGAAGGCACGTTCTCCCACACAATGCATGTCCTGCGAACCATTGTGCAGATGGGCCCAAGGGACGAGATCCTGAAACTTGTGTGAGGACGCTGTCTGCAAAGCTAGCTGGTCCGAGAAACCTGTGACAAGGTAGTAAGACCATCGCCTTGTGCTTTACGTCTATTCAGAGTAATTTGTTTTGTTTGTCAAGGGATTTATTTCCTAATTTATCACAAGCTTAAGCACAATTATAGCGCGTCGAACACGCTGGAAACACGCTTCAAAGCTTCACGCAGCCAGTACTTTGGCCGACGAGGTCGCCGATCATGGATACACCTTCATCAAATTCACTGTCAAGGCCTCGTCTAAGGCTTAACCGCTATACGCCAAATCCTCGTGTTCAGGACGGTAGTGATATGGACTTTACCCCAGTCGCAGTCCCTTCTTCCGCGCGATCACAATTCAATGTCGTCGATGATGAAGACGACAATCAACCTACTCCTCGTATGCCACTCAGAAACATAGCTTCTTTTTCAAATAGCTATGGTCCAAATTCAGAATTTGGACCATCTACTTCGTCTGTGACACCCTCTGAAACTCCTGCAGCACGCCTCCGCGCCTTGCTAGCACGTTCATCCGATTCGCCCAATGGAAAATCCCCTCCTACAAGACCCGCTGCACAACTGTCAGAAGATGGCACTGGCTCTGTGTCCTCTCGTTTTACACCTGCCACTCCAAGTATCACTCGGGACAGCCTGAAGGATTTGTTCTCTCGTGCCAGACGTGAGCCTGGGGACACACCACAGAAATCGAGACCACGCAGAAATAGTTTTGACACCAGTGAGATGGACATTACTCCTGTTGTCGACCGTGAAAGGGAACAGCATAAGGGTAAAAGAAAAAGTCTAAGTGATGACGAGGGCGATAAACCAAGTGCGTCGATTTCCTTTACTTCATCATCTTTGGCATCTCATCACAATATGAATCAAAGAATCCAGCAAGGGATCCGAATCATCATTTCGGTCTCCTCATGCAGCAACGTTTGATACCCTTCGTGCACGTCTAATGTCTTCTCACTCGCGGCTCCTCGATCAAAATTTGCCTACAGCGGTGTATGACGGTCAGTTCATCTACACCATTGTGACGAGTGCACCTGATTGAAGTGTTTCAGTTACTTCTCAACCTTCCGAAACAGGTTCATTATTTGCAGACGAACCTCGTTTGGAAGGACATGCTAATATTAATTCGACAACGACTTTGTTACGACCACTTGATTCCACTCCATCATCACCTTCAAGAATTGCAAGTTCGTATCAAAGAACCTTCCAATTGCCCTCCCAGATAGCGTCTCACTCTAGTAAGGTCAAACATTTGCAATGTTTGTACCCCCCTGACCATTCAATTAGATCTCCTGGATCAAGATTCGGATATGCAGCATGTTATGGGAGATCTCGATACATCCGAAGATTGTAGGCAATCATTCTCAAAATGGCTAACTGCAACCTTTCTTATTGTTGTTCCATTAGTACCAGCACCGATACCTGGGCCAAGTACCAATCGCCCGTCAACCACCCTGTTGCGGCCCCGTTCCTCCATTTCATTACGCGGAAGTTTGCGACATCAGGATCAGTCTCGGCGTGCCAGTCTCGAATTGCCAGGTAGGTGATGTCTTTTCGCTTTTACGTCACCCACCTACAGTATACACAGGGCCAAGGGCGAGCTCATCACTTTCTGATGCTGATTGTGAGATTACCACTTGCTATTATTTCTCCGAGGCGAGCTTATCATGGTATTCCAGTCAAAGAACAACACCACTCTCGTGAAGAAGATCGCATGCACCAACGCGAACGCGAGTGGAACCGTCCAAAAGCACCATCACGTTCTGTCACCCCTGAGCTGCATCACCAACACTCATTGGAGTTCCACCGACGCCACTCTCAAGAAATTCCTTGGACGTCACCTTCTCACTTTAAATCTCTTTCGAACGGAGCGACTTCACCTCTCAGCGGCAGGGTTCTGCATAGAAGGGGCAGCGTTGCGTCGCTTCGGAGTTTTGATGATGATTGGAGCTCAAGGTCAGGTTCCGTGAGCTCACAGGCAGATCGTAAGCGATTATTTCTTTTCAATTCACACCACTTCGATGACCTTCAGATCGTGATCGGATGGCTGAGCTTGACGGGGACCGCTACCTCGAGCGTGAACGAGAATGGAATAAACGACACCCACCACCTCGACCGTCTTCAAGTCTTAGCTCACATTCGAATCATTCCCACACTTACCCCAGCCGACCTCCATCAGTCACAGCGTATGCGACACCGACGCTTGCATCCCTTCAACGACGAGGTTCCAGTTCTCGATTATCTGGTGCCAGCTCTCCTGCCAGTTCACAGGCTAGTCATGACTCGTTACGAGACCCAGAAGAAGTGGAAGAAGACCGAAAGGTAACGCACGAACGTGAGCGAAATTGGAACTCACCACAGCCCAAATGGAACACAACGAGACATCATAGTCATGACAGCAGTGGAAATGAAGTTACATCTGCGAGTGACTATCTTTCCCAAAGCAAGAGTGGGAGGAGCTTGCGTGCATCGTCTAGTTTACCTCGCCTCACTCCAGAGGCTCAAAGCAAGGGCTCACTGACGGCTGTGAAGGTGCATTCTCACAAAGGCAAAATAGATTCGGTGCTCGATGAACCATTGTCCGTTCATCCGCCGCAGGGTGCAGATCCGTTGTCTCCTTCCAATAATGGCAAAGCTTCACCCCGTACTACACCACTTAAGCCTGCGGCCGCTTCAAGATTTGGCTGGGGTTTTTCGCGAGGTCATCAGCTTCCTCCTTTAGATCTGGAGAGTTCGCCTAAACGAGGCGGACGTAGCAACAAGGAGCCTGATTCTTCACATCACCACACGCCAACCATCTCTTCGCCATCGCCGACTCCAGGCTCGCTCGCATCCAATCGAGCGTCGGGCGTCAATCGGTCGAGCTTGATTCCAGTACCCTCGCCATCTAAGAAGAATGGTCTTTTCAACAGTGGCAGTTTTGCCTCTTCCACTCCTAAAGCTAACGATGAGGAGAAGTTTAAAAAGGGTCACCGCAAGCGGCTGACAGAGTTTACTGAGTCAGTAGGGAGTATTCACCCTCGTATGAGCATCCACGATGCATTTGGGGATGAGGATATGGTTTTAGGTAAGACCCGTATTTCCCTTAGCTTGACAATATACCTTCTTATCTTAGAATATACAGCGAGCGACGAGGAATCCGTGTCGGAGTTTGCTCCGCAATTGACTACTCCAGACACACGACCTTCAAAGTTTTTACCAGAAGATCCTCCCAGCGAGCCAGAGACAGAGGTTCTGGTGTCTCCACCATCCTCACCACCAAGACAACGCTCACTCGTTCAAACACCTGGTGTTTCTTCCAATGATGAAGCACGTCTTCACAGAGCTCTTTCCTCAACTTCAACGACCTCGTTCCGACCTCCTACTCCAGACTCTCCATTAGATGATTCTCAGTCTCAAGAGCAGGCGATGCCATCATCCTTCACTCCCCCAGGAACGCCGCCAATGACCAGTTCCGTTCCTCGGGATGAATCTTCTTCTGAAGTCATTCCCACCTTCGCGCTCACAACTCCACCGCGCCGTCTTGCGTCAAGCACTTCCATTCTTGACTTCCGCACACCATCTCCGCCTCATGACCTTTCTAATCTTTCTGTTCTCCCTTCATCTTCTGAAGATGAAGCAGAGACACGCGAGGCGGATGTTACACCCGTCCGAGTGGATGAGGATGGCCCTGCCAATCCGAACTATACCGCGATGAAGACCCCAAAGCCTCCTGGAGCATGGGCTGCTACACCTGTACCGCCCAAGCACCTGAGGGAAACATCACCACCACCTACTTCATCCGAGTTGGCTCCGACTGTATCATTGTCATCGACGCCTCTATCTCAAGCTATTTCTGAACCTGAACGGAACTTGGAGACAAAGGTCCCAGCAGGCAATGGACTGCTCACGCCAATACCTTCTCTGTCGCGCGCTAAGTCTCTTCCTCTACGCACTCCGGCACCCCCCGGGGCATGGATGCTCACTCCAAATCAACCCGTGACTCAGAATGGACAGAATGGTTCTGCCGATCAATCCCAGTTTGGTTCTATCGGAAGGAGGAAGAGCATTCTCAAAGTACGCTTTGACGTCACGGAATCAGAGGCTTCAACTGCTGAAGTTGAAAAATCACCTTTACCTTCTGGACGCGTATCTGCGCCAGACTTTCTGCCTGATATCCACGCACGACAGGCGGAAAGCGACCCTTCAAAAATGACCAATGGTTCTGTTCACGTTGATGTCGTACATGATCCAGTGCCAGCAAGGCCCGTCACTCCTGAACGTTCTACAACACCCATATCTCGTGCCAATACGCCATCGCCACGTTCGCTGAGAAAATCCCCCACCGTCAAGGTTGTGGATGCATTCGGTCGAGAAAGGATTGATGACCCTCCAACATTGGCTGATGCACAGGATATTGCGAACGGGCATGTGGATGCGAAAGACGTAGTTCGTTCACTGTCGTCAGCTGAAACTCCTCGCACCCCTCGTGTCCAACACAAGAGTAATATTCGTATTGTTGATGCGATGGGAAGAGAAATTGAGGAAGAAGTCGACCCTGTGATTGAACCCCTATTTGAAGAAGAGCTGTTAGTCCTGCATGATGATCTGCCTGTTGGTCGCACCAAAACGCTGGCTCGGATGCGGCAAACTCTTCAAGAGTGGGCCGATGGGCTAAGTGATGGGGACAGGTAATATCTCCAGTGTACGGTTCAAGACAAGTGCTGACTGATAAGAACTGCAATAGGTCTGCTGATGATCTCGCTTTGAATACAAGCCACCTTGAAGAGCTAGAAAAAGTTTCGAGGGCAGCGCGGCATGCTCGGAATCAGTTAGCCCAGACCCTTCGTGTTGAATCTGTGAAAGAGCGTAACCTGGTGCACAAACATGGGAAGGACGCCGTGAGCCGAAGTGGGCTTTTGGTAAGACAAAGTGTATATGCATTCGTGTGGTCGCATCTGATTGGTTCTCTCGAATAGCCGGCCATCATTGGCGACAACCGTTCTTTCCATCGTGGCATGGTTTTGCTCGGAGTTGTGGCCCAAATAATTTTCGTCCTTGCGATGTGGCGGTAGATATCTTCATTTTGTATGAAAATTTTTTCACTGACCTGTTGACTGTCTGCATAGATTGACACATGTCCAAGCTCGCCGATTGTTTTATACCGTCTATTATGATCCTCTATACCCAGAGTTGAACCCCTTACCTGGACACTCCCGCCAATTCTCGCCGCCCTACCCCTCATTTATGTGGTCGCTTTCGAGCGCGTATGATATTGTAAGACACGAAGGATGGTCAGCTTTGAAAGCGGAGCTACAGGGCACTGTGCGCCGCATTGGTCAACATGCTTGGGAGAAGTGGGGAGAACGCCCTTACACCGGAACATGGCCACCTACGTGACCGTTGTTATGATGCTACACGATATCTATTTTTCATGATATTTTTGTTTTCTTTTTACGATGTCGTCGAAAGGTTTGGTTGAATACTGTCTAGTATTAACATGATACATGTCGCCTCTCGATCTTTATGAATTCTAGAGGGCACGATCCGTGATGAAATGTGCCTCCTGATGACTCGGAGTAGCTAGGCTAAAAATCCTAGTCTCGCACGTCGTCGATGGTGACAGTACTTGATTATTATGGACTCAAGTACCTGATATCTTCAAGCGGAATCATGCCAAGCCTACACTGGTACTATTAGAAATTCGACACAGCCACTTTGACTGTTTCTGACGTGCGCGTCCGGGTCGATTCTTTCATTTTACTATCTCCGATGAGCACTTCTTCGCAATCACATCATTCCTCAGCAGGACAGCGCAACTATGAAATATCAAAACCAATCAACCCATCGGAACACCACTTCGTCATGAAGACGGCTTGACCAATGTGACCTTTTCTCCAGATGGAAAGTTCCTCTTCACTCGCTGCCAGGACGGTCAGATATATACCTGGGATGCTTCTGCTATTTTCAGAGAAGCTGGCCTTTCAGATATTGTAATCTTAGATACATTTCATTCCAAATGATGCTGACAACGGCTTCCTCAGGTCGATACACCGCGACCAGCTCCAAAGATGAAAAGTGCCCCTCGAATACCTCCAGGGTTCTTTGACGATGCACTGCGAGAGGCCAATGTACGTGATCTCCGTTTATTATTCAATCCTGTGACTCGTATGTCCTCAGTCGTGCATTCATCTATCCCAAGCTTATGGACCACATGACTACCCCACTCTTGTACCACGCCGACACATCCTCAGTCGCTTTCCTCCTTCTGGCGTCGCTCAAAGTCTCACGGGAAAACTGAGTACCATACTCGACCTCTATCTCTTTTCTCAACTGAATTCAAAACCTGATATCTGGTATGCTACCCGGACGAGATGGATCGGATATTGAGTTGCGAGAGATCGAAGTCCCTTGCTCAGCGGGAAAGCCTGTGCGTTTTTTTATCTTTCACGGTTGTCTTTTTATCGCTGACTCGTTTTCGCGCAGAGAAATTATCGCGCTAGAAAGAAGCCAACTGCTAGCTCGTTTCGACTTCCCAAAATCCATACCACGCAAAAACCTAACGCATCATCATCACAGCTATCTCCAACTACCACCATCTCGACGCTTTCTGCCGTCATTGACACTGCTGGGGCATCGGGAATACCCTCGCATCCTCATATCACCGGTGCTGGATGGCGCGCTCGTTTCGTGGGGTGGATTTGCTGCATGCCTGTTCAGAACGCAGATGATCGCCATTAGCGACGCAACACTTTGACTTTATTCGTATTTTGCTCTCTCAACTATCGTTAATTCATCATTGCCATTGACTCTTCTGCCGTCATCGCATAGTACGGGTAGAGGCTAGGAAGGTCTGACCAGGATAGCAGGTAACATTACGATTTGGGTTGAGCACGAATTCCGGTCGAAACATTTTTTAACAGTAACTACAGCTGAAGCCTGGACAAGTTGGTCGGTATTGTGGTCGGTCACATCTGAGAACCAAGGACTTGCAGCTTGAAGTTGTTGAAGAGCGATCAATTGCTTCCGATGAGTCTCTGTCTAGCTTCAAGTTGTAGAGGTTACTTACTGACTATACTCCATGAAATGCTGTATCGATTGTCCAGCACCGGCAGGTCCCTATTTTCTTGTTATACTTGTATCTATCAGAATTCCTCGTGGAATTCATTGCCAGCCTTATGAAACCGTCGATCGTCCTTATTCTAGCCTTTCATGTTTGTGACTGGATCGACACTGCACATCATTCGATCACCAATGGAAAAGCAGAAACATACCTCACCAGTGTATTGCTGTGTACAAATTTACCGGCCTCCTCTGCGGGGTTCATCGCCAGGATTATAGCAAATTTGAGCACCAGTCGGCTGATATTAAAAGGCGCAAAGGGTGTGCTATCAGGTGAAAATTTGAAAATGCAAACTACTACTACTCACAATGAGAACGCAGGTACTCTCTTCATTGCAGCAGGCCACGGTCTCTGTGCAACTCTCGCCATCTGGCTGACACGCACCGACAGACATTATAGATGTTGCCAGCGCAATAATAACAGTGAGGAAAGAGAAGCGCATTGTTTGTGCGAGGTGGTGTGAGGTACTCCAATAATTTCTTTGGGGTGAAGATGATTTGCTCTTATACTCGTGAAAAAATAACGCTTAGTGTTTCAGCCAGCACCATCATTGGGCATCCGGTCATTACGTGAGAAGCTGAGCTAGTCTCTTGCTCAATGCCAGCAGAAATATTACGGCGTTCCACATCACAACTTGATTTGAATGTAGGACCCATGGGAACATTAACATAGCCCCAGTACGGCTACGCTCATGTCAATCGACAAATTTCACCCTGCTCAATTACTTGTATGCTATATCGAGCCATTTATTGATAATGACCAGACTAGTATTCCCCAACCTTCCACGTCAAAGGATGTTATATTAACGATATCATTCAATCTAGAAATTCGCGCATGGGATTCGCGCTGGCTCTTTGGCTCTTGCCGACTAAAATCCTCTCGTACATGTTCGTTTACTGTCTCCCAGAAGACGAGTACTCGTACGTCTCGCCGCCAGTAGATGGGATCATGCAGTGGTCAGGCAACGTCCAGTCTTGCCACGTCCAGTCTTGCCGATCCCATACTTCCCCTCTCCGGCTTTTCGTCAGCTCAATCACCAGAGACCATATCACAGCGACATGCTCTAAGCGAGACAAGCAAGGTGTCTGCCGACGCAGGCGGGGATGCCAAATTCCATACGGAAAATATGTAATGGTGGCGCGAGTGATGTTGCTTCTTGGGACCATAGAGCAATTCACGCTATACAGTTCTAAGAAGCAATAGAAGCCAGGGTGGTCTTAAATCGGTAGCAGCCTGTATTGAATCGCTCACTTTGCTCTCTGAGTAGCAGTCAGACCAAGGCCAACATCATTACGTGGGGTGGTCTCGCACACCAGGTGCAGACAAATGGTAATGGTACATCTGTCACCGATTGCGCTAGTGTGTGGGCACCGCTATGTATTAGACGATTAAAATTTTTGTAATTTCAAGTCCGCAATGCCGATTCTTTTTCATGTCTTGTACCTATGATGCATGTATACGGGAGTCAGCGAACCCGGGCCCATGTGTGCTCCCGATGAGTGAGTCTATTATTAGCTCGCCCTGGGCTATGTTTATCTACACCAAATGGGTCATCGATTTAATCAAGTCCTTCGGATCCTTAGAACCACGAGCACTAGGTGTAGCTGGCGAGTAGTTGTGAAAAGAGAGCACGGCCATCCATTGGCCCAGCATTGCTTCGTTGTCATGTGACCTGCTCAATCATGGAAACGCTTACGTGTTCATGATACATGATAACAAAGATCTATTCACTTGAATGTTGTTACCCCCCATTGCAATCGATATGGACGGCTATCAGAACTTCGAGAATTGGCATGACGAGGTACGTCGACGCAGAATCACCTCACTTGAGTCTGACATTGACTCCATTGGGCAATGGTTACCAGCCCGCAGTGCAGAAATGGCTCGAAGAGCTCTGTCGAACGCACTCAATCCAGCCTTCTGACTATAACATTCCATTGGGCGCGCGTTTTCGCCCGTCATATGCAACTGCCAGACCGCAGCAGGAGAATGCAGCGATTGTAGCACTCGCCGGTGCAGTGCAAGAAATGAGCAAACATCTTGTTGTTCCCCCACCCCCACCTGTGGCTCTTGCGCTCCCCGCTGCGCCACCCTCTGATTTCGCACGCTCTCTTGAAGTCCTCAGTGCGGCCACCAACATATCAGATGAAGATAAGTTGGAGATGATGCTGTTGTTCTTAAAGAACAAAGACGAGGCCATCGTATATCTCCACATGAACAATCGGTTGAGGGCTCCTTGGGTGCAGAGGAGGCTGGGCGAAATGAGGATTCATGGTGCATGATTTGTGAGACCCCATTTGTATTTTCGTTTGTACGTCTTCCTGTTCCCATGTTTTTCCCCCTTTGGTAGTCAGAACTTCGAAGCTTCAACAATATCGGTGCGATATACAGTGTACTACTACGTACTTCCTCATCTCGAATAACCAGTTTGTTTTTCAAACTTTCGTTAAGCCGTAACTTCGCAGTAGTGAATTTTACAGTAGGTTGACAGTCGGTAAACCTTGTACATACGTGGCAAGTTACAAGATACAACACCGTGACGTACGATGAGGTGAAAGACAAGATAACAACACAAGGACAACATTGGGACAACACGACTTACAAGTACAACTGAGAAAATAACTGTTGCGACTTCACTTCGTACCACCTGCTCGCTGTCCCGTCAAATTTATTAAAAAGCCATGAAGCATGGCATGTGCATAAGGCCTTTCTCCTCGGGAAACACTCTCAGAGACCTGTTCCAGACGTTTTGCAACTTCGGGTGCACTGCGGAACTCCATCAGGAGTTCTAGTTCCATTTTTTGGATATCAGGGTACCTGTGGTGATCGAGGGTCAGCGGGGATCACGATGTAGAACAAGAAAGGCGTACTGAGCTGTGAACTGTGAGAACGCCTCATCCAAGATATTTTTCTGGGATAAATTAGATTTAATTGCCCGGAATGCCAGAGCTTCTAAACGCGCGTTCTTGAACTTCAGGATTCTTGTTAATCTGTGTGCCATATAGTACGAGCGAGACATACCAACCTTCAAGGCGAGTCGGTACATTGACCTGGGAGAGCAGCGTAAAGTTTGAGTTGTGTTGTTGCGCCGGCCGAGCGGATCTTTGGACTTTAGGGGGTAGAAAGTAACCTGGCCAGTGTAACAATAGTATACATAGGATGCCCAGCTGCACGAACAGTTTGAGTCATTTTGAGCTACTAGCAGTCAGAGAAAATGCAGCTTACGTCGCGAATGCCGTGTTCCGAACCAACACTAATTGCTGTATCGGAGAAAAGGGTCGAGGCTGTGGCTCAGCCCTCAATGTGTCCGTCGAGCGAAAACCTGGATGCCGCCGAGTCGTCCATTCCGTCCAGTTGTCGTCTAAATAGCAGCTCAGCACGAGAGGAAATCTCATGCGCAGGGAGAAGACAGACTCACTGTCATCATCCGAACTTAAAGCACTGCTCTCGGAAGTGATATCACTGGACGCATCAAACTCAGAAGGTTCCGCCACAACGGAATAGCTTCTGCGATAAGGTGGGGGCTTGCTAGGCACTTCCTTCGCGTTCGTTTTCTTCGTTTTCTCTTCTACTTCTTCCTCCGAGTCGATGTCGCTGTCGGAGAGGTCAAAATCAAATGATTGCTCGGCATCCATCATCAGCCTCTGTTCGCTGAGGTAATGAACGAGTAAGGAATCTTCACTGATAGATGCTAAAAAATAGGTCCATTATTATTCGTCCACAGGGTAAGATGAGAAACCACCGACAAGGGAGGACTGGCGCGACACCGGCGCCGTGGTCTAAAATTGCACTATTCGCATATACGGCACGAGTTTCTCCTAAAAATCTCCGAGTTCTACGCTTGGACATGGCATAGTACTTGATGTCGGTGAATTCGCCGTTGTTCATGGACTGCCTAAGAGCAGATGCGGTATTGATGAGGGGGTCAGCGATAACTGGAGCAAAATTTGCTTTCGTAGTGACAGTAAACCACATGCAAGGATGTGCAGCAATAACGGAAGGCGAGAACGAGCCAATTAGCGAGGGGGGGCCATGGCCAAAGTCAGCAATCGAGACCGACCTGCTGTCAAAAGAAGGAACCTCTGGAGTACACCCATCTTTAAGGCAAACAGTCACCGTGGCGGCGTCTGTCGCCGATGGCGAACAATGGGTATGATCGAGGTAAACCTTCACTTTGGCAAAAGACCAGCGTTCTTGAGAATACTGCAGCCCAAAACGCCACCCCAACCCAAACTTTTCGCTGTAAACTATGGTTGAACCCCCTTGTAGGCATTTGGCAAGGCGTTCTTCCTTAGTTTCCAACTGGAAGATTGATGTAACTGAATCAGATACCTTCTGCATGGTGGATGAAGACAACGAGAGGATGCTTAGGCGCCTTTCTGACTAGTCTCTTATCTGCAAGGCAGTGCAGTGATGGACGCCTCTATATTTAGGAGTTAACTGAATCCCGTAACTCTAGATCGCTAACAGTGAGCAGGTTTCCAATTTTGACACGAGCTCGCGTTAAGCAGGTCGCATCAACAACAGTCAATCCTACAAATTGGTAATACAATGCAAAGTCGACGCAATGAACAGACCCAAACAACGGACGCCATCGGGTTCAAGCTAATATCGGTGCGATAATACAGTGTACTACTATGTACTTCCTCATCTCGAATAACCAGTTTGTTTTTCAAACTTTCGTTAAGCCGTAACTTTGCAGTAGTGAATTTTACAGTAGATTGACAGTCGGTAAACCTTGTACACACATGATGGCAAGTTACAAGTAATGATACAACACCGTGACGTACGATGAGGTGGAAGACAAGATAACAACACAAGGACAACATTGGGACAACATGACTTACAAGTACAACTGACAAAATAACTGCTGCGACTTCACTTCGTACCACCTGTCCCCCGCCGTGTCAAACACATTAAAAAGCCACGAAGCATAACATGTGCATAAGGCCTTTCTCCTCGGGAAACACTTTCAAGGATCTGATCCAGACGACTTGATACTTCGGGTGTGTTGCGGAACTCTAACAGGAGTCTTAGTTCCATTTTTTGGATATCAATGTGCCTGTGGTGATCGAGGGTCAGCGATGATCATGGTGTAGAACAAGAAAGGTGTACTGGGCTGTAAACCATGAGAACGCCTCATCCAAGATATTTTTCGAGGATAAATCAGATTTAATTGCCTGGTACGCCAGAGCTTCCAAACGTGCATTCTTGAGCTTCGGGATTCTTGTTAATCGGTGTGCCACATAAGACGCGAGACACACAAACCTTGGAGGCGAGTCGGTACATCGACTTGGGAGAACAGCGTAAAGTTTGAGTTGTGTTGTTGCGCCGGCTGAGCGGATCTTTGGACTTCAGAGGGTGGAAAGAAATTTGGCCAGTGTAACAATAGTATACGTAGGATGCCCAGCTGCACGAACAGTTTGAGTCATTTTGAGCTAGTCAGAAAGCGTAGCTCACGTTGTGAATGCCGTGTTCCGAACCAACACTATTCGCTGTGTCGGAGAAAAGGGTTGAGGCAGCGGTTCAGCCTTCAGTGTGTCCGTCGAGCGGAAACCTGGAGGCCGCGTAGCCGCCCATTCCGCCCACCTGTCATCTAAGTAGTAGACTCAGCACGAGAGATCACCCCAGGCGCAGGGAGAAGCAGACAGACTCACTATCATCATCCGAACTTAAAGCACTGCTATCGGAAGTGGTATCACTGAATGTATCACTAAATTCATCCAACTCATGCTCGTAATATGCCGGGCCAGCAATATAGCTCTGGCTATAACGATAAGGAGGGGGCTGGCTAGGCACTCCTTGTGCTTTTCCCTTTGCTTTCTCCCTCGTCACGGTTTTGACTTTCACGTCTTCTTCTTCCTCCGAGTCGATGTCGCTGTCGAGGTAATAATCATATCGTTCAGTGGCGTCCATCATCAGCCCATTTTCGTTGTCGTAGTGAACGAGTAAAGAATTTTTTTTGATAGATGCTAGAGGATAGGTTCATTACTAATGTTCGTCCACCAGGTAAGATAAGAGATCACCCACAAGGGAGACCTGGCGCAACATCGGCGCCGTGGTCTAAAATTGCACCATTCGCATATACGGCACGAGTTTCTCCTGAAGACTTCCAAGTTGCACGCTTGGACATGGCATAGTACTTGGTGTCGGTGAATTCGCCGTTGCTCATGGACTGCCTGAGAGCAGATGCGGTATTGATGAGGGGGTCAGCGATAACTGGAGCAAAGTTTGCTTTCGGAGCGACCGTAAACCACATGTAAGGGTGTGCAGCAATAACGGACGGCGAGAACGAGCCAATTAGCGCGGGGGGACCATGGCCAAAGTCAGTAATCGAGACCGTTCTGCTGTCAAAAGAAGGAACCTCTGGAGTAGACCCATCTTTAAGGCAGACAGTCACCGTGGCGGCGTCTGTCGCCGACGGCGAACAATGGGTATGATCGAGGTAAATCTTCACTTTGGCAAAAGACCAGCGTTCTTGTGAGTGCTGCAGCCCAAAACGCCACCCCAACCCAAACTTTTCGCTGTAAACTATGGTTGAACCCCCTTGTAGGCATTTGGCAAGGCGTTCTTCCTTAGTTTCCAACTGGAAGATTGATGTAACTGAATCAGATACCTTCTGCATGGTGGATGAAGACAACGAGAGTATGCTTGGGCGCCTCTCTGACAGTCTCTTATTTGCAAGGCAGTGCAGTGTGTGACGCCTCCATATTTAGGATTTGACTGGCAATATGGGGATCCCGTAACTCTAGACCGCTAACAGTGAGCAGGATTCCAATTTTGACATGAGCTCGATGATACGCGTTAAGCGGGTCGCATCAACAATGGTCAATGCTACAAGTTGGTAATACAATGTAAAGTCCACGCAATGAACAGACCCAAACAACGGACGACACCGGGTTCAATTCTGGCCAGGCACCTGCATAATTAACGCAGTGAGAACCTGTCCAGCGTTGGGCATGTTACCCCTGGCCACAGCTTCCATTTTAGCTGGGAGACCTTGCACAACTTCCGACGCATTCCTATATTTCAGCAGGAGGGAAATTTCCATTACTCTGACAGCATCATGCCTTTGAGGAGTGGCAGTAAGCAACACGCAGATGTAGAACGAGATCATCGATACCTGGAAGTAAATTTGGAGAATGCTTCATCCAGTATGTTGGCCGCGGACAGCTTGGTTTCAATGGCCTTTAAAGCAAGTCGAGATAATGTTTCATTGTTAAGCTGTAATTTTGAGCTCAGATAGATACATTAACACAAGTTTCATGGAGTTACCTTCCTAGCCAATTGATACATAGACTTCGGGGAGCAATGTGGTGGACCATCTTCTAAGCGACTCTGTTCGTCAGGTGTACTTTGAGACCGCAAGTTTACAAAGTTGACGATGCCAGTGTAACAGTAATAAATAAAGGCGTGCCACCTGCAAAATCCATTCAATGACGCTTGTAACACGAAAAAAATCATACCTACGTCTTCCAGGCAACACCCTTTACGAGAATAACTCGAGATTCACGCTTTAGGTTCTCGCCGATCACAACTGGCGCTATCCCAACATCTCCAACAAGTGATGGCCAGTTGTCCAGTCGCTCTTGAAATACAACTGTAAGATTGACATACGTATGAAGTTTCGAGTTTCAGTACCTTCGATGCTAGACAAAGACGACATTGAACCAGTATCAGCCGTGTCTGTGAAGTGGTAATCGATGGGCTGTGAGATCAAAGCTTCAACGCTGGAACAAACAAACCTTCGTTTGATTTATTGTTGACTGGTGAAAGATTGTTGTTATTCATGACGAAATCATCGTCATCTAGGTCACTGTCAGAATCGTGTTCATAACTCTCCAGCGAAGTGAAAGGGAGTGTCGCCTTCAGACAGTTCAAAGAGGGAGAACGAATCAAGGTTTCCTCCGGCTGCCAACGGTACTCAGCAGCCATGCCATGATAAGGATAGGAATATAACGCACAAAAGTCTGGTAAAGTTGTTTGCAGCACAGCGGTACTCGCATAGATCGGAATTGGTCTGGCGACTTTGCCGAGAGACAAACGACGAGTGTATGCTTGGAATACTATGTCAAACGAAGTTCCCGTCTTGAGCGATTGCTCGAGGACACGAAGGGCAGAGCAGGTCTGAGACGCTCTAGGCGCTTCAGCACTGGTAGGTGCACCCGGTACGGGCCTGACGCGTGCAGGTACAGTGAATGGCATGCATGTCAGTGTTTTGGTCAAGGTGACCTCCAGCGAGACAATGACATTTCCAAGCTTCTCAGCGGGACAAGTGATCAGCGGATGATTATCATTTGCGTCAAAACCACTAAATCCGAGGATCACAGCGATAGATGCGGTAAGGGACATATCAACATCAGGATATGATGGAAAAGAGATCGTGACCTTGGCCAGTGTGCCACACCATACATCCGGACAACTATGGGAATTGAAGCATAGCTGAATCCTCTTTCCCTTTTTACGGATAGTGAGGCACCAGCCAAAGCCCGTAACCTGAGGAGAGTGAAAAGGAGGCCTCTTTGGAACGGCAGAAATAGCGGCTACGGAGCCCAAACGAAACAACGTCGTAATGGAACCTGAAGCCGAGGTTTCTTGTAGCTTTTTGATGACGGACATTGGTAAGGCGCACTAGGACCTGGGACCGCTTGTTATAAGTGTAGGCGTCCAGAGACCCCTGGAGCTGCATCGTGACTCGGTATGTATTCAAAGTCCATTATGATCGTGGGTTGATCAAGGAAAGATGTTTGTTACTGGCACCCACAAAATATCAAAGAAGGACTCTCGGTAAGTTTTGTAGATATAAATGGCAAGTCACAGCTTACTTGCAAGGTCATATGCCAACCCGTTAATTCTGCGACTCGTCCACAATTACAAACAACGGCATTTTCCGCATTCTCTGTTCGTAACATTTGCTACGATTGTAATTTGTGACCAGTCTCTGTCCTTCCAAAATACCGTTTCAACTGCGCTCGTTCCCTTCGTCTTTCCAATTACAAACGAAAGCAAGGTCATCGCCGGCGACGGCACCTAGTTCTGAACCCAGACAAGCAAATATATACACAAATCCCCACGCCCAATTCACCATCGAGACGGAATGGAAAATCCCCCATGAATGCGAATCTCGTAGCGAGAAAATATTATTAGCAAAGTAGAAATACACGGAGAAAAAAACATATCAGTATCCGTATGTTGCAGCATCAATGAGTGTAGGGAAGACCCAACAAAGAAAAGGCACGAAACGAGCCCACAATGGTTGTGGCCGAACGCCTCTTGCACCTGGTCACTTGTAGTGTTAGTTGCAGGGGCATGATGTTGTGGATGTCAATATACCCATGGGCTGATTTTACGATGAAGACCCCTGCTAAGCCATGCAATTGGCTGCTCGAGCTGAGCCGAGCCCGAGCCCGGGTCACGCCCAAGCATTGGGCTCGAATTTCGCAAAGCCTAAGCAAGCAGCTTGTCGTCTGTTTGATATTCCCAGTCACTCTCATCCATGTAAGGATTTCTAGCACCCGCAACGTCACCTTCACATTTTGCAGCCGCCTTCGGCCAGCTTGGGTTCAGACTAGGCTTGAAATCTGGTGAGTGACTGCAAACTTTTTGCTTGTCTAACAGCAGCTGCGCAGACTCCGCCTATCGCTGTCTCGACGTCTATGATGAGCTAGGGCAAAAGCTACGCACCGGGCTGGGGACTCTGGTATGATGGATAATGTAGTGCGCGCCAAGTATAAGAGTACAACGGCTGACCAAGTACTCTTGTTGAAGCACCTGACCAAGTCCAGTCCGAAGCAAAGCTGGTAGCCTTGTTTCCGTGGTGACATGCCACCCTCAAGACATAAGAATCGTACAGTCCTGAAAAAGAATACAACATCAGCAATATTGGTTTCTTCATCATGGGAGCATACGGCATGCAGAGCTTTCGTATAGTTGTGTACATCCGGGGCGGTGCTTGAGGTACAACGTGTCAGAATTCGATGGTGTCCTGCGTAGATGTTAACGAGCGAAGGGCACCGGGGCAGGGCATGACTCAACACAACCGTTCGGCATACTTGAGCACTTTTGAAACGTCGTTAATAATGCTCGCGAGTAGTGCCACTATCTACAGACATCGCAGTTCGTAAGCACAATTAGAATGTGACACGAGATACATACAGAGTAGGATCAGCCCTGTACTGCACACATAACCTTGATAGAATCAAATACAAAAATTCAGATTGTATCCCAAATATATCAGCCAATGTTGTATGAATTCACGTGCTCGTAGGTTGACAAGGACCGAAGAGGCTGGGACACTATGGGCGACAATTTGCGGACTGGTGACGTGGTACTTGATCAATTGTTGATGCTCTCGTTCAAGTTGATGTACTCACGAGTCTGTGATAGAAACCCATCTAATTGTGTTCAACGAGAAGCGTGAATCTGATGTACAACACCAAGTACCGGAGGACTGATTGATGCATGAGTTCGAACAGAGATAAGACGACTGACCCAGCTCGTAGCAGCATCAGACATTTGGCTCCAGTATGACAAAGCTTTAGCTAGCTTTATCTAATGTATAATATCAATAATATGTATCACAATTGTAGACCACATGACAAAGGAATAGATAGGTAGACTACATAGGTAGAATCTGCCAAAGCTATAATATTGATGGGCCTGTGGTATCAAATTGCAATGTACTGGCACACTGATGTGTCGTTGTCAGATGTATCTACTCTTGCATGGGTTGCTTCCAATATATAATGAATAACATTGTGACAAATGAATGATATTGACTTGTAATGGAGTATCAATCTGGTGATTTTCTACCAAGCCTATCAAGCTTTGGATAGGTAGCTTCCGACGGTCAATTGTATAATGGGCAACATTGTGACAAAGAGATAATATTGACTTGTAATAAAGTATCAATCTGGTGATTTTCTACCAAACCTATCAAGCTTTGGATAGGTAGCTTCCGACGGCCAATTGTATAATGGGCAACATTGTGACAAAGAGATAATATTGACTTGTACTAAAGTATCAATCTGGTGATTTTCTACCAAGCCTATCAAGCTTTGGATAGGTAGCTTCCAACGGCAGAAACCACCATCAATGACAGTGTGCCAGGGTGTGATATGGATTTGTCATGGTCCATCAATATGGTGATTTACTTATCAAGCATGTCTGCTGCTACAGGGGCAGCTTCCAATTGCAGGGTGTATCAATCACTGACAGTATGCCCAGAGATGATATCAAGTTACCATGCCCTATTAAGATGCTGATCAAGTACCAACCATGTCTGGCTTTACATGGGCAGCCTCAGATTGCAGAAGTCACCATCCATGACAGTGTGTAGGGGGGTAGCATTGGGTTATCAATAAGGACACTGAGTTGAGCTCTAACATTGGGTTGCAAAACCCTATCAAGATGACGGTCTTCAACTACCCTGACATTTGCAGTTTATGATGGTGCAAGACACCATCTATGACAGTGTGTCAGGGGATGACATTGAGTTATCATATCCTATCAAGTTGATTACGATGGCAGGAGCCACCATCCACAACACTTAGCTGAACACTGGCATTGGGTTATGAAGTCCTAGCAAGATGCTGGTATTCGGCCGAGGATGTCTACTATTACATTCACAGCTTCTGTTGCAGAGGAAACTACCATCTGGATCGAGATTTCACATTTTGTTCGTAATTATAGCTTCGCGTAGGGAAACCACATCAATTGTATTAGGATATAGTACAGCTACGAAAATATACGAATTAATTGGTACCAGCGGCGGCCCGTTCTCACAAGGCAGCGCGTTTTTCCCGAATCTTTGACAGCGCACTATTTTTGCTGATACTGCGCAGCGAAGAAGAAGAATTAGGAAAAATGCGACTATGTAAGGTGTTAACTCGGATAGCTTCAAGTTGATGAGATAAATCACAAACCGAGTCCACCATGTCATAAGGTCAGCCACCTCCTCACTCTCATCAGGATCCTCCAACAAGTCAAGAATGCTATGGTAAAAATTTTCGGAGTCCGTGACTGTGTCGGTACGTGAAAATACCGACGAAGAGCTTAACGAGAAGCGTACCTAAAGGAACATCAGCGAGAGAAAGCATGTACAATCAAATGTGCGTGCCTGCGTAGCAATATAAGCTAAGGATCCTTGAGTCACACATTTCATACCGTGAAGATAAGCGTTGCCGGAGCGCGTGGCCTTTGGCTCCTTATCTACTGAGCTTGGAGACGTAAAGACATGTTTGTAACCCTAGAAAGAACTTGGACTGAGAACTTCATCGTTAATAAAACAAGCACAAGCTCACAAAGATGAGTATCTCGCTGC